>NC_143039.1:4785000-4955000 GCF_057628025.1 Oncorhynchus mykiss | reverse complement strand
ACCAAGTAGATTTATCCATTGGACTGCCAGATGGTAAAGTGCGATTCATAATTTCAGAGAACGCGTTTCCACTCGTCCAACGGCGGCGAGCATTACACCACTCCAGCCGATGCCTGTCATTGTGCATGTTGATCTAGATCATTACACCACTCCAGCCGATGCCTGTCATTGTGCATGTTGATCTAGATCATTACACCACTCCAGCCGATGCCTGTCATTGTGCATGTTGATCTTAGATCATTACACCACTCCAGCCGATGCCTGTCATTGTGCATGTTGATCTTAGATCATTACACCACTCCAGCCGATGCCTGTCATTGTGCATGTTGATCTTAGATCATTACACCACTCCAGCCGATGCCTGTCATTGTGCATGTTGATCTAGATCATTACACCACTCCAGCCGATGCCGGTCATTGTGCATGTTGATCTTAGATCATTACACCACTCCAGCCGATGCCTGTCATTGTGCATGTTGATCTCAGATCATTACACCACTCCAGCCGATGCCTGTCATTGTGCATGTTGATCTCAGATCATTACACCACTCCAGCCGATGCCTGTCATTGTGCATGTTGATCTTAGATCATTACACCACTCCAGCCGATGCCTGTCATTGTGCATGTTGATCTTAGATCATTACACCACTCCAGCCGATGCCTGTCATTGTGCATGTTGATCTTAGGCGTGTGATTGGCTGCTCGGCCATGTAAACCTATTTCATGAGACTCCCGACGAACAGTTCTTGTTGGTAGTGAATGTTGCAACTGAGGACGTGATTCAACACCCGCCGGAACCGTTCTGTGAGCTTGGCCCACCACTTCTGGACTGAATGATCATCACACTAACTATTAATACTGTCTGGTCCTGAATTAATACTGTCTGGTCCTGAATTAATACTGTCTGGTCCTGAATTAATACTGTCTGGTCCTGAATTAATACTGTCTGGTCCTGAATTAATACTGTCTGGTCCTGAATTAATACTGTCTGGTCCTGAATTAATACTGTCTGGTCCTGAATTAATACTGTCTGGTCCTGTAACATTACTACCTCTGGGATCAAAGTAAATGTCAGAGGAAGTTCAGAGGTCAGATGTTAGGGTCTCAGAGGTCAGAGGTGAAGATGTCCGAGGTTAGTTCAGATTGTTAGAGGACAAGACGTAGATCAGGCATTTCAGGATGCCAGGAAACCAAACACAGGAAGATGACAGGACTCCCAGAATGACTGAAATAAAGATGGGACTCGGACTCAGAACCCCCAGCCCTAATTTAAAATGGACAGAGTCAGGCTGGGTTATGTCGGAGGAACATGCTGTTCTCATTATTAACATCGTAAAACAGTTCAGGTCGTTCAGGGATGGAGGAATCGTGTTTTAATAACCCTGTCACACCGTTTCAATGACATGTGAACCTCTTGATATTTCTGTCTCTCTAGATCTCGATCACGATTGGCTCACCACATACAGGGTTGCATAATGTCCCTGAAGGCGATGAGGCATCCTTCCTGAAGTGTCAAATCAACACATTGTGGAGGTAAGGCAAGGAAATACTTCTCTTTTAATCACATCTGTTTCTAAACTACAAGTTGTGGGTTTTCTCTTCTTCCGTCCAACATTTAGAAACACCTCTTCATCACGGGGCGGCAGGAGTTAGAGGAGGCAGGGTAGCCTAGTGGTTAGAGTGTAGAGGAGGCAGGTAGCCTAGTGGTTAGAGTGTAGAGGTGGCAGGTAGCCTAGTGGTTAGAGTGTAGAGGAGGCAGGTAGTCTAGTGGTTAGAGTGTAGAGGAGGCAGGTAGTCTAGTGGTTAGAGTGTAGATGAGGCAGGTAGTCTAGTGGTTAGAGTGTAGAGGAGGCAGGTAGCCTAGTGGTTAGAGTGTAGAGGTGGCAGGTAGCCTAGTGGTTAGAGTGTAGAGGAGGCAGGTAGCCTAGTGGTTAGAGTGTAGAGGAGGCAGGTAGCCTAGTGGTTAGAGTGTAGAGGAGGCAGGTAGCCTAGTGGTTAGAGTGTAGAGGAGGCAGGTAGCCTAGTGGTTAGAGTGTAGAGGAGGCAGGTAGCCTAGTGGTTAGAGTGTAGAGGAGGCAGGGTAGCCTAGTGGTTAGAGTGTAGAGGAGGCAGGTAGCCTAGTGAATAGAGGGTAGAGGTGGCAGGTAGTCTAGTGGTTAGAGTGTAGAGGTGGCAGGTAGCCTAGTGATTAGAGGGTAGAGGTGGCAGGTAGTCTAGTGGTTAGAGTGTAGAGGTGGCAGGTTGCCTAGTGGTTAGAGTGTAGAGGAGGCAGGTAGCCTAGTGGTTAGAGTGTAGAGGAGGCAGGTAGCCTAGTGGTTACAGTGTAGAGGAGGCAGGTAGCCTAGTGGTTAGAGTGTAGAGGAGGCAGGTAGTCTAGTGGTTAGAGTGTAGAGGAGGCAGGTAGTCTAGTGGTTAGAGTGTAGAGGAGGCAGGTAGTCTAGTGGTTAGAGTGTAGAGGAGGCAGGTAGCCTAGTGGTTAGAGTGTAGAGGAGGTAGGTAGCCTAGTGGTTAGAGTGTAGAGGAGGCAGGTAGCCTAGTGGTTAGAGTGTAGAGGAGGCAGGTAGTCTAGTGGTTAGAGTGTAGAGGAGGCAGGTAGTCTAGTGGTTAGAGTGTAGAGGAGGCAGGTAGTCTAGTGGTTAGAGTGTAGAGGAGGCAGGTAGCCTAGTGATTAGAGGGTAGAGGTGGCAGCGTAGCCTAGTGGTTAGAGTGTAGAGGAGGCAGGTAGCCTAGTGGTTAGAGTGTAGGGGCAGCAGGGTAGTCTAGTGGTTAGAGTGTAGAGGAGGCAGGTAGCCTAGTGGTTAGAGTGTAGAGGTGGCAGGTAGCCTAGTGGTTAGAGTGTAGAGGAGGCAGGTAGCCTAGTGGTTAGAGTGTAGAGGAGGCAGGTAGCCTAGTGGTTAGAGTGTAGAGGAGGCAGGTAGCCTAGTGGTTAGAGTGTAGAGGAGGCAGGTAGTCTAGTGGTTAGAGTGTAGAGAAGGCAGGGTAGCCTAGTGGTTAGAGTGTAGAGGAGACAGGTAGCCTAGTGGTTAGAGTGTAGAGGTGGCAGGTAGCCTAGTGGTTAGAGTGTAGAGGAGGCAGGTAGCCTAGTGGTTAGAGTGTAGAGGAGGCAGGTAGCCTAGTGGTTAGAGTGTAAAGGAGGCAGGTAGCCTAGTGGTTAGAGTGTAGAGGAGGCAGGTAGCCTAGTGGTTAGAGTGTAGAGGAGGCAGGTAGCCTAGTGGTTAGAGTGTAGAGGAGGCAGGGTAGCCTAGTGGTTAGAGTGTAGAGGAGGCAGGTAGCCTAGTGATTAGAGGGTAGAGGTGGCAGGTAGTCTAGTGGTTAGAGTGTAGAGGTGGCAGGTAGCCTAGTGGTTAGAGTGTAGGGGTGGCAGGTAGCCTAGTGGTTAGAGTGTAGGGACGGCAGGTAGCCTAGTGGTTAGAGTGTAGGGGTGGCAGGTAGCCTAGTGGTTAGAGTGTAGGGACGGCAGGTAGCCTAGTGGTTAGAGTGTAGGGGTGGCAGGTAGCCTAGTGGTTAGAGTGTAGGGACGGCAGGTAGCCTAGTGGTTAGAGTGTAGAGGTGGCAGGTAGCCTAGTGGTTAGAGTGTAGAGGTGGCAGGTAGCCTAGTGGTTAGAGTGTAGAGGTGGCAGGTAGCCTAGTGGTTAGAGTGTAGAGGTGGCAGGTAGCCTAGTGGTTAGAGTGTAGAGGAGGTAGGTAGTCTAGTGGTTAGAGTGTAGAGGAGGCAGGTAGCCTAGTGGTTAGAGTGTAGAGGAGGTAGGTAGCCTAGTGGTTAGAGTGTAGGGGTGGCAGGTAGCCTAGTGGTTAGAGTGTAGGTGACGGCAGGTAGCCTAGTGGTTAGAGTGTAGAGGAGGTAGGTAGTCTAGTGGTTAGAGTGTAGAGGAGGCAGGTAGCCTAGTGGTTAGAGTGTAGAGGAGGTAGGTAGCCTAGTGGTTAGAGTGTAGGGGCGGCAGGGTAGCCTAGTGGTTAGAGTGTTGGACTAGCAAATTAAAGGTTGCAAGTTCAAATCCCCGAGCTGACAAGGTACAAATCTGTCGTTCTGCCCCTGAACAAGGCAGTTAACCCACTGTTCCTAGACCAGTTAACCCACTGTTCCTAGACCAGTTAACCCACTGTTCCTAGACCAGTTAACCCACTGTTCCTAGACCAGTTAACCCACTGTTCCTCGGCGTAATTGAAAATAAGAATTTGTTCTTAACTGACTTACCTAGTAAAATAAAAATAAAAATCTAGTCATAAAAAAAAAGGTAATCTTTAATCCAGCAACACATTTCCGACATTGTGCCAACCTCTCCTCTCCTCCTCTCCTCTCCTCTCCTCCTCTCCTCCTCTCCTCTACGGGCCAGTAGCCAACTGCCATCTGTCCTTTACAGCTCTGAGAACCAACTATTCCCATCAGTCTGTTAGGAACTGGGACCTAGGGAGGGGGGAGGTTGGAAAGAGAGAGAGAGACTCTTGGTCTATACCAGCTTGGTGCAGCTCCGGCCTGACTAACTTAACACCAGGGAGACGTGCCCTGGGAGACGTGCCCTGGGAGACGTGCTCTCACACATGGACCAGGTCAACACAGCTTTTATAGGATCTGTCAGTGGTCACAGCCTACTGTGGAGTGGAAACAGCACGAAGCTAACTAGTTGGAGCAGACTTCATAACAAGTACTGTTCTGTGGAGTGAAAACTTCACGAAGCTAACTAGTTGGAGCAGACTTCATAATGAGTACTGTTCTGTGCAGTGAAAACTTCACGAAGCTAACTAGTTGGAGCAGACTTCATAATGAGTACTGTTCTGTGCAGTGAAAACTTCACGAAGCTAATTAGTTGGAGCAGACTTCATAACAAGTACTGTTCTGTGGAGTGGAAACAGCACGAAGCTAACTATTTGGAGCAGACTTCATAACAAGTACTGTTCTGTGGAGTGAAAACAGCACGAAGCTAACTAGTTGGAGCAGACTTCATAACAAGTACTGTTCTGTGGAGTGGAAACAGCACAGAGTGGTGGAACAGAACACTCTAAACTCTGTAATAGACATTTCCCATGTCAACAGACACAACGTGGTGGAACAGAACACTCTAAACTCTGTAATAGACATTTCCCACGTCAACAGACACAACGTGGTGGAACAGAACACTCTAAACTCTGTAATAGACATTTCCCATGTCAACAGACACAACGTGGTGGAACAGAACACTCTAAACTCTGAAATATACATTTCCCACGTCAACAGACACAACGTGGTGGAACAAAACACTCTAAACTCTGTAATAGACATTTCCCACGTCAACAGACACAACGTGGTGGAACATGGTGGAACAGACCACTCTAAACTCTGTAATAGACATATCCCACGTCAACAGACACAACGTGGTGGAACAGAACACTCTAAACTCTGAAATATACATTTCCCATGTCAACAGACACAACGTGGTGGAACAAAACACTCTAAACTCTGTAATAGACATTTCCCACGTCAACAGACACAACGTGGTGGAACAGAACACTCTAAACTCTGTAATAGACATGTCCCATGTCAACAGACACAACGTGGTGGAACAGAACACTCTAAACTCTGTAATAGACATGTCCCACGTCAACAGACACAACGTGGTGGAACAGAACACTCTAAACTCTGTTATAGACATTTCCCACGTCAACAGACACAACGTGGTGGAACAGAACACTCTAAACTCTGTAATAGACATTTCCCATGTCAACAGACACAACGTGGTGGAACAGAACACTCTAAACTCTGTAATAGACATTTCCCATGTCAACAGACACAACGTGGTGGAACAGGACACTCTAAACTCTGTAATAGACATGTCCCATGTCAACAGACACAACGTGGTGGAACAGAACACTCTAAACTCTGTAATAGACATTTCCCATGTCAACAGACACAACGTGGTGGAACAGAACACTCTAAACTCTGTAATAGACATTTCCCATGTCAACAGACACAACGTGGTGGAACATGGTGGAACAGACCACTCTAAACTCTGTAATAGACATTTCCCATGTCAACAGACACAACGTGGTGGAACAGAAGAACACTCTAAACTCTGTAATAGACATGTCCCACGTCAACAGACACAACGTGGTGGAACAGAACACTCTAAACTCTGTAATAGACATTTCCCACGTCAACAGACACAACGTGGTGGAACAGAACACTCTAAACTCTGTAATAGACATTTCCCACGTCAACAGACACAACGTGGTGGAACAAAACACTCTAAACTCTGTAATAGACATGTCCCATGTCAACAGACACAACGTGGTGGAACAGAACACTCTAAACTCTGTAATAGACATGTCCCACGTCAACAGACACAACGTGGTGGAACAGAACACTCTAAACTCTGTAATAGACATTTCCCACGTCAACAGACACAACGTGGTGGAACATGGTGGAACAGACCACTCTAAACTCTGTAATAGACATTTCCCATGTCAACAGACACAACGTGGTGGAACAGAACACTCTAAACTCTGTAAAAGACATGTCCCACGTCAACAGACACAACGTGGTGGAACAGAACACTCTAAACTCTGTAATAGACATTTCCCATGTCAACAGACACAACGTGGTGGAACAGAACACTCTAAACTCTGTAATAGACATTTCCCACGTCAACAGACACAACGTGGTGGAACATGGTGGAACAGACCACTCTAAACTCTGTAATAGACATTTCCCATGTCAACAGACACAACGTGGTGGAACAGAACACTCTAAACTCTGTAATAGACATTTCCCATGTCAACAGACACAACGTGGTGGAACAGAACACTCTAAACTCTGTAATAGACATTTCCCACGTCAACAGACACAACGTGGTGGAACAGAACACTCTAAACTCTGTAATAGACATTTCCCATGTCAACAGACACAACGTGGTGGAACAGAACACTCTAAACTCTGTAATATACATTTCCCATGTCAACAGACACAACGTGGTGGAACATGGTGGAACAGAACACTCTAAACTCTGTAATAGACATTTCCCATGTCAACAGACACAATGTGGTGGAACAGAACACTCTAAACTCTGTAATAGACATTTCCCACGTCAACAGACACAACGTGGTGGAACAGGACACTCTAAACTCTGTAATATACATGTCCCATGTCAACAGACACAACGTGGTGGAACAGAACACTCTAAACTCTGTAATAGACATTTCCCATGTCAACAGACACAACGTGGTGGAACGGAACACTCTAAACTCTGTAATAGACATTTCCCACGTCAACAGACACAACGTGGTGGAACGTGGTGGAACAGAACACTCTAAACTCTGTAATAGACATGTCCCATGTCAACAGACACAACGTGGTGGAACAGAACACTCTAAACTCTGTAATAGACTGACCCTGTATATAGTCCCCTGACCCCTACACATACTGTATCTACTGACCCTGTATATAGTCACCTGACACCTATACATACTGTATCTACTGACCCTGTATATAGTCCCCTGACCCCGATACATACTGTATCTCCTGACCCTGTATATAGTCCCCTGACCCCTATACATACTGTATCTACTGACCCTGTATATAGTCCCCTGACCCCGATACATACTGTATTTCCTGACCCTGTATATAGTCCCCTGACCCCTAAACATACTGTATCTACTGACCCTGTATATAGTCACCTGACCCCTATACATACTGTATCTACTGACCCTGTATATAGTCCCCTGACCCCTATACATACTGTATCTACTGACCCTGTATATAGTCACCTGACCCCTATACATACTGTATCTACTGACCCTGTATATAGTCACCTGACCCCTATGTATACTGTATCTACTGACCCTGTATATAGTCCCCTGACCCCTATACATACTGTATCTACTGACCCTGTATATAGTCACCTGACCCCTATACATACTGTATCTACTGACCCTGTATATAGTCACCTGACCCCTACATATACTGTATCTACTGACCCTGTATATAGTCACCTGACCCCTATACATACTGTATCTACTGACCCTGTATATAGTCCCCTGACCCCTATACATACTGTATCTACTGACCCTGTATATAGTCCCCTGACCCCTATACATACTGTATCTACTGACCCTGTATATAGTCCCCTGACCCCTATACATACTGTATCTACTGACCCTGTATATAGTCCCCTGACCCCTATACATACTGTATCTACTGACCCTGTATATAGTCACCTGACCCCTATACATACTGTATCTACTGACCCTGTATATAGTCCCCTGACCCCTATATATACTGTATCTACTGACCCTGTATATAGTCCCCTGACCCCTATACATACTGTATCTACTGACCCTGTATATAGTCACCTGACCCCTATACATACTGTATCTACTGACCCTGTATATAGTCCCCTGACCCCTATACATACTGTATCTACTGACCCTGTATATAGTCCCCTGACCCCTATACATACTGTATCTACTGACCCTGTATATAGTCCCCTGACCCCTATATATACTGTATCTACTGACCCTGTATATAGTCCCCTGACCCCTATATATACTGTATCTACTGACCCTGTATATAGTCCCCTGACCCCTATATATACTGTATCTACTGACCCTGTATATAGTCCCCTGACCCCTATATATACTGTATCTCCTGACCCTGTATATAGTCCCTGACCCCTATACATACTGTATCTACTGAGCCTGTATATAGTCACCTGACCCCTATACATACTGTATCTACTGAGCCTGTATATAGTCCCCTGATCCCTATACATACTGTATCTACTGAGCCTGTATATAGTCACCTGACCCCTATACATACTGTATCTACTGACCCTGTATATAGTCACCTGACCCCTATACATACTGTATCTACTGAGCCTGTATATAGTCCCCTGACCCCTATACATACTGTATCTACTGACCCTGTATATAGTCACCTGACCCCTATACATACTGTATCTACTGAGCCTGTATATAGTCCCCTGACCCCTATACATACTGTATCTACTGAGCCTGTATATAGTCACCTGACCCCTATACATACTGTATCTACTGACCCTGTATATAGTCACCTGACCCCTATACATACTGTATCTACTGACCCTGTATATAGTCACCTGACCCCTATACATACTGTATCTACTGACCCTGTATATAGTCACCTGACCCCTATACATACTGTATCTACTGACCCTGTATATAGTCACCTGACCCCTATACATACTGTATCTACTGACCCTGTATATAGTCACCTGACCCCTATACATACTGTATCTACTGACCCTGTATATAGTCACCTGACCCCTATACATACTGTATCTACTGACCCTGTATATAGTCCCCTGACCCCTATATATACTGTATCTACTGACCCTGTATATAGTCACCTGACCCCTATACATACTGTATCTACTGACCCTGTATATAGTCACCTGACCCCTATACATACTGTATCTACTGACCCTGTATATAGTCCCCTGACCCCTATACAAACTGTATCTACTGACCCTGTATATAGTCACCTGACCCCTATACATACTGTATCTACTGACCCTGTATATAGTCACCTGACCCCTATATATACTGTATCTACTGACCCTGTATATAGTCACCTGACCCCTATACATACTGTATCTACTGAGCCTGTATATAGTCCCCTGACCCCTATACATACTGTATCTACTGACCCTCTATATAGTCACCTGACCCCTATACATACTGTATCTACTGACCCTGTATATAGTCATCTGACCCCTATACATACTGTATCTACTGACCCTGTATATAGTCACCTGACCCCTATATATACTGTATCTACTGACCCTGTATATAGTCACCTGACCCCTATACATACTGTATCTACTGACCCTGTATATAGTCACCTGACCCCTATACATACTGTATCTAATGACCCTGTATATAGTCCCCTGACCCCTATACATACTGTATCTACTGACCCTGTATATAGTCACCTGACCCCTATACATACTGTATCTACTGACCCTGTATATAGTCACCTGACCCCTATATATACTGTATCTAATGACCCTGTATATAGTCCCCTGACCCCTATACATACTGTATCTACTGACCCTGTATATAGTCACCTGACCCCTATACATACTGTATCTACTGACCCTGTATATAGTCACCTGACCCCTATATATACTGTATCTACTGACCCTGTATATAGTCCCCTGACACCTATATATACTGTATCTACTGAGCCTGTATATAGTCACCTGACCCCTATACATACTGTATCTACTGACCCTGTATATAGTCACCTGACCCCTATACATACTGTATCTACTGACCCTGTATATAGTCACCTGACCCCTATACATACTGTATCTACTGACCCTGTATATAGTCCCCTGACACCTATATATACTGTATCTACTGACCCTGTATATACAGTTGAAGTCGGAAGTTTACATACACTTTAACCAACTACTTTTAATCTCTCTCTCTCTCTCTCTCTCTCTCTCTCTCTCTCTCTCTCTCTCTCTCTCTCTCTCTCTCTCTCTCTCTCTCTCTCTCTCTCTCTCTCAGGAAATGAGCACATACTGAGATCAACATGATGGATTAATCCTGTTGGCTCAGAAATATCCAACTTCCTGTCTGTCATCCTCGGTAAATATGAACCTCTTTCCATGGGGTGCATTACAAATGGCACCCTATTCATTAGATAGTGCACTACTACAGGCCCTGGTAGTGCACTATAGAGTATAGGGAACAGGGTGCTGAGGCAGAATGATCCCAGGCAGAGAGAGCTTTCCCTGAGGTGGCAGAATGAGACACGAGTGCTCTTTAAACCTTCCTGACCAAACCCATCCAATCAGATTTGCAAAGCATCTCTAACGCGGCTCAACTGTGTTTAAAGTGCCAGAGGACCACCTTCTAAAACCTCGTCGTAAATCTCTAACCCTGTGGTTTCACTGCTCTTAATGTAGGACAGGATGGAGAAAACCAGCCTGTCGTAATCTCTAACCCTGTGGTTTCACTGCTCTTAATGTAGGACAGGATGGAGAAAACCAGCCTGTCGTAATCTCTAACCCTGTGGTTTCACTGCTCTTAATGTAGGACAGGATGGAGAAAACCAGCCTGTCGTAATCTCTAACCCTGTGGTTTCACTGCTCTTAATGTAGGACAGGATGGAGAAAACCAGCCTGTCGTAATCTCTAACCCTGTGGTTTCACTGCTCTTAATGTAGGACAGGATGGAGAAAACCAGCCTGTCGTAATCTCTAACCCTGTGGTTTCACTGCTCTTAATGTAGGACAGGATGGAGAAAACCAGCCTGTCGTAATCTCTAACCCTGTGGTTTCACTGCTCTTAATGTAGGACAGGATGGAGAAAACCAGCCTGTCGTAATCTCTAACCCTGTGGTTTCACTGCTCTTAATGTAGGACAGGATGGAGAAAACCAGCCTGTCGTAATCTCTAACCCTGTGGTTTCACTGCTCTTAATGTAGGACAGGATGGAGAAAACCAGCCTGTCGTAATCTCTAACCCTGTGGTTTCACTGCTCTTAATGTAGGACAGGATGGAGAAAACCAGCCTGTCGTAATCCTGTTGTGTGTCATTTGATCTGTTTCCACATCAGCCAGTCATAAGCACTAGAACAGTTAGCTGCCATACCATTCAGTATAGTACAGTACAGTACCCAGCAGGTTGCCTAGTTACAGTCTCTCATACCATTCAGGATAGTACAGTACAGTACCTAGCAGGTTGCCTAGTTACAGTCTCTCATACCATTCAGGATAGTACAGTACAGTACCCAGCAGGTTGCCTAGTTACAGTCTCTCATACCATTCAGGATAGTACAGCACAGTACCCACCAGGTTGCCTAGTTACAGTCTCTCATACCATTCAGGATAGTACAGTACAGTACCCAGCAGGTTGCCTAGTTACAGTCTCTCATACCATTCAGGATAGTACAGTACAGTACCCAGCAGGTTGCCTAGTTACAGTCTCTCATACCATTCAGTATAGTACAGTACAGTACCCAGCAGGTTGCCTAGTTACAGTCTCTCATACCATTCAGTATAGTACAGTACAGTACCCAGCAGGTTGCCTAGTTACAGTCTCTCATACCATTCAGTATAATACAGTACAGTACCCAGCAGGTTGCCTAGTTACAGTCTCTCATACCATTCAGTATAGTACAGTACAGTACCCAGCAGGTTGCCTAGTTACAGTCTCTCATACCATTCAGTATAATACAGTACAGTACCCAGCAGGTTGCCTAGTTACAGTCTCTCATACCATTCAGTATAGTACAGTACAGTACCCAGCAGGTTGCCTAGTTACAGTCTCTCATACCATTCAGTATAGTACAGTACAGTACCCAGCAGGATGCCTAGTTACAGTCTCTCATACCATTCAGTATAATACAGTACAGTACCCAGCAGGTTGCCTAGTTACAGTCTCTCATACTATTCAGTATAGTACAGTATAGTACCCACCAGGTTGCTTAGTTACAGTCTCTCATACCATTCAGTATAGTACCCACCAGGTTGCCTAGTTACAGTCTCTCATACCATTCAGTATAGTACCCACCAGGTTGCCTAGTTACAGTCACTCGTACCATTCAGTATAGTACAGTATAGTACCCACCAGGTTGCCTAGTTACAGTCTCTCATACCATTCAGTATAGTACTGTATAGTACACACCAGGTTGCCTAGTTACAGTCTCGCATACCATTCAGTATAGTACCCACCAGGTTGCCTAGTTACAGTCTCTCATACCATTCAGTACTGTACAGTATAGTACCCACCAGGTTGCCTAGTTACAGTCTCTCATACCATTCAGTATAGTACCCACCAGGTTGCCTAGTTACAGTCTCTCATACCATTCAGGATAGTACAGTATAGTACCAACCAGGTTGCCTAGTTACAGTCTCTCATACCATTCAGTATAGTACAGTATAGTACCCACCAGGTTGCCTAGTTACAGTCTCTCATACCATTCAGTATAGTACAGTATAGTACCCACCAGGTTGCCTAGTTACAGTCTCGCATACCATTCAGTATAGTACAGTATAGTACCAACCAGGTTGCCTAGTTACAGTCTCTCATACCATTCAGTATGGTACCCACTAGGTTGCCTAGTTACAGTCTCTCATACCATTCACTATAGTACCCAGCAGGTTACCTAGTTAGTCTCTCATACCATTCAGTATAGTACAGTATAGTACCCACCAGGTTGCCTAGTTACAGTTTCTCATACCATTCAGTATAGTACAGTATAGTACCCACCAGGTTGCCTAGTTACAGTCTCTCATACCATTCAGTGTAGTACAGTATAGTACCCACCAGGTTGCCTAGTTACAGTCTCTCATACCATTCAGTATAGTACAGTATAGTACCCACCAGGTTGCTTAGTTACAGTCTCTCATACCATTCAGTATAGTACCCACCAGGTTGCCTAGTTATAGTCACTCATACCATTCAGTGTAGTACAGTATAGTACCCACCAGGTAGCCTAGTTACAGTCTCTCATACCATTCACTATAGTACCCAGCAGGTTGCCTAGTTACAGTAACTCATACCATTCAGTGTAGTACAGTATAGTACCCACCAGGTAGCCTAGTTACAGTCTCTCATACCATTCAGTATAGTACCCACCAGGTTGCCTAGTTACAGTCTCTCATACCATTCAGTACAGTATAGTACCCACCAGGTTGCCTAGTTACAGTCACTCATACCATTCAGTATAGTACCCAACAGGTTGCCTAGTTACAGTCACTCATACCATTCAGTATAGTACCCACCAGATTGCCGAGTCATGAGAGACCCAGAGTTATCACAGAGCCATGAAAACACCTGTAGTTATTAGAGCCATGAAAACACCTGTAGTTATTAACACAGAGCCATGAAAACACCTGTAGTTATTAGAGCCATGAAAACACCTGTAGTTATTAGAGCCAAGAAAACACCTGTAGTTATTAGAGCCATGAAAACACCTGTAGTTATTAACACAGAGCCATGAAAACACCTGTAGTTATTAACACAGAGACATGAAAACACCTGTAGTTATTAGAGACATGAAAACACCTGTAGTTATTAGATACATGAAAACACCTGTAGTTATTAACACAGAGCCATGAAAACACCTGTAGTTATTAGAGACTTGAAAACACCTGTAGTTATTAGAGCCATGAAAACACCTGTAGTAATTAACACAGAGTCATGAAAACACCTGTAGTTATTAGAGCCATGAAAACACCTGTAGTAATTAACACAGAGTCATGAAAACACCTGTAGTTATTAGATACATGAAAACACCTGTAGTTATTAACACAGAGTCATGAAAACACCTGTAGTTATTAGAGACATGAAAACACCTGTAGTTATTAGAGACATGAAAACACCTGTAGTTATTAGAGACATGAAAACATCTGTAGTTATTAGAGACATGAAAACACCTGTAGTTATTAACACAGACCCATGAAAACACCTGTAGTTATTAGAGACATGAAAACACCTGTAGTTATTAGAGACATGAAAACACCTGTAGTTATTAGAGACATGAAAACACCTGTAGTTATTAGAGACATGAAAACATCTGTAGTTATTAGAGACATGAAAACATCTGTAGTTATTAACACAGAGACATGAAAACACCTGTAGTTATTAGAGACATGAAAACACCTGTAGTTATTAACACAGAGACGTGAAAACACCTGTAGTTATTAGAGACATGAAAACACCTGTAGTTATTAACACAGAGACATGAAAACATCTGTAGTTATTAGAGACATGAAAACATCTGTAGTTATTAGAGACATGAAAACATCTGTAGTTATTAGAGACATGAAAACACCTGTAGTTATTAACACAGAGACATGAAAACACCTGTAGTTATTAGAGACATGAAAACATCTGTAGTTATTAGAGACATGAAAACACCTGTAGTTATTAACACAGAGACGTGAAAACACCTGTAGTTATTAGAGACATGAAAACACCTGTAGTTATTAACACAGAGCCATGAAAACACCTGTAGTTATTAGAGACATGAAAACACCTGTAGTTATTAACACAGAGACATGAAAACACCTGTAGTTATTAGAGACATGAAAACACCTGTAGTTATTAACACAGAGACATGAAAACACCTGTAGTTATTAGAGACATGAAAACACCTGTAGTTATTAGAGACATGAAAACACCTGTAGTTATAAGAGACATGAAAACACCTGTAGTTATTAACACAGAGACATGAAAACACCTGTAGTTATTAACACAGAGACATGAAAACACCTGTAGTTATTAACACAGAGACATGAAAACACATGTAGTTATTAGAGACATGAAAACACCTGTAGTTATTAGAGACATGAACACACCTGTAGTTATTAACACAGAGACATGTTAACACCTGTAGTTATTAACACAGAGCCATGAAAACACCTGTAGTTATTAGAGACATGAAGACACCTATAGTTATTAGAGACATGAAAACACCTGTAGTTATTAGAGACATGAAAACACCTGTAGTTATTAGAGACATGAAAACACCTGTAGTTATTAAAACAGAGACATGTTAACACCTGTAGTTATTAACACAGAGCCATGAAAACACCTGTAGTTATTAGAGACATGAAAACACCTGTAGTTATTAGAGACATGAAAACACCTGTAGTTATTAGAGACATGAAAACACCTGTAGTTATTAACACAGAGACATGAAAACACCTGTAGTTATTAGAGACATGAAAACACCTGTAGTTATTAGAGACATGAAAACACCTGTAGTCATTAGAGACATGAAAACATCTGTAGTTATTAGAGACATGAAAACACCTGTAGTTATTAACACAGAGACATGAAAACACCTGTAGTTATTAGAGACATGAAAACACCTGTAGTTATTAGAGACATGAAAACACCTGTAGTCATTAGAGACATGAAAACACCTGTAGTTATTAGAGACATGAAAACATCTGTAGTTATTAACACAGTGCCATGAAAACACCTGTAGTTATTAGAGACATGAAAACACCTGTAGTTATTAGAGACATGAAAACACCTGTAGTTATTAGAGACATGAAAACACCTGTAGTTATTAACACAGAGCCATGAAAACATCTGTAGTTATTAGAGACATGAAAACACCTGTAGTTATTAACACAGTGCCATGAAAACACCTGTAGTTATTAGAGACATGAAAACACCTGTAGTTATTAGAGCCATGAAAACACATGTAGTTATTAGAGCCATGAAAGCACCTGTAGTTATTAGAGACATGAAAACACCTGTAGTTATTAACACAGAGACATGAAAACACCTGTAGTTATTAGAGACATGAAAACACCTGTAGTTATTAACACAGAGACATGAAAACACCTGTAGTTATTAGAGACATGAAAACACCTGTAGTTATTAGAGACATGAAAACACCTGTAGTTATAAGAGACATGAAAACACCTGTAGTTATTAACACAGAGACATGAAAACACCTGTAGTTATTAACACAGAGACATGAAAACACCTGTAGTTATTAACACAGAGACATGAAAACACATGTAGTTATTATAGACATGAAAACACCTGTAGTTATTAGAGACATGAACACACCTGTAGTTATTAACACAGAGACATGTTAACACCTGTAGTTATTAACACAGAGCCATGAAAACACCTGTAGTTATTAGAGACATGAAGACACCTATAGTTATTAGAGACATGAAAACACCTGTAGTTATTAGAGACATGAAAACACCTGTAGTTATTAGAGACATGAAAACACCTGTAGTTATTAAAACAGAGACATGTTAACACCTGTAGTTATTAACACAGAGCCATGAAAACACCTGTAGTTATTAGAGACATGAAAACACCTGTAGTTATTAGAGACATGAAAACACCTGTAGTTATTAGAGACATGAAAACACCTGTAGTTATTAACACAGAGACATGAAAACACCTGTAGTTATTAGAGACATGAAAACACCTGTAGTTATTAGAGACATGAAAACACCTGTAGTCATTAGAGACATGAAAACATCTGTAGTTATTAGAGACATGAAAACACCTGTAGTTATTAACACAGAGACATGAAAACACCTGTAGTTATTAGAGACATGAAAACACCTGTAGTTATTAGAGACATGAAAACACCTGTAGTCATTAGAGACATGAAAACACCTGTAGTTATTAGAGACATGAAAACATCTGTAGTTATTAACACAGTGCCATGAAAACACCTGTAGTTATTAGAGACATGAAAACACCTGTAGTTATTAGAGACATGAAAACACCTGTAGTTATTAGAGACATGAAAACACCTGTAGTTATTAACACAGAGCCATGAAAACATCTGTAGTTATTAGAGACATGAAAACACCTGTCGTTATTAACACAGTGCCATGAAAACACCTGTAGTTATTAGAGACATGAAAACACCTGTAGTTATTAGAGCCATGAAAACACATGTAGTTATTAGAGCCATGAAAACACCTGTAGTTATTAGAGACATGAAAACACCTGTAGTTATTAGAGACATGAAAACACCTGTAGTTATTAGAGACATGAAAACACCTGTAGTTATTAACACAGAGCCATGAAAACACCTGTAGTTATTAACACAGAGCCATGAAAACACCTGTAGTTATTAACACAGAGCCATGAAAACACCTGTAGTTATTAACACAGAGCCATGAAAACACCTGTAGTTATTAACACAGAGCCATGAAAACACCTGTAGTTATTAACACAGAGACATGAAAACACCTGTAGTTATTAGAAACATGAAAACACCTGTAGTTATTAGAGCCATGAAAACACCTGTAGTTATTAACACAGAGACATGAAAACACCTTTAGTTATTAGAAACATGAAAACACCTCACACTGTCTGTTGATTAGAGACAGGTTCAACCTTACTGGAGGAGAGGTGTGGTATCTGTCTGTTGATTAGAGACAGGTTCAACCTTACTGGAGGAGAGGTGTGGTGTCTGTATGTTGATTAGAGACTGGTTCAACCTTACTGGAGGAGAGGTGTGGTGTCTGTATGTTGATTAGAGACAGGTTCAACCTTACTGGAGGAGAGGTGTGGTATCTGTCTGTTGATTAGAGACAGGTTCAACCTTACTGGAGGAGAGGTGTGGTATCTGTATGTTGATTAGAGACAGGTTCAACCTTACTGGAGGAGAGGTGTGGTGTCTGTCTGTTGATTAGAGACAGGTTCAACCTTACTGGAGGAGAGGTGTGGTGTCTGTATGTTGATTAGAGACAGGTTCAACCTTACTGGAGGAGAGGTGTGGTGTCTGTATGTTGATTAGAGACAGGTTCAACCTTACTGGAGGAAAGGTGTGGTGTCTGTATGTTGATTAGAGACAGGTTCAACCTTACTGGAGGAGAGGTGTGGTGTCTGTATGTTGATTAGAGACAGGTTCAACCTTACTGGAGGAGAGGTGTGGTGTCTGTCTGTTGATTAGAGACAGGTTCAACCTTACTGGAGAAGAGGTGTGGTGTCTGTATGTTGATTAGAGACAGGTTCAACCTTACTGGAGGAGAGGTGTGGTGTCTGTCTGTTGATTAGAGACAGGTTCAACCTTACTGGAGGAGAGGTGTGGTATCTGTCTGTTGATTAGAGACAGGTTCAACCTTACTGGAGGAGAGGTGTGGTGTCTGTATGTTGATTAGAGACAGGTTCGACCTTACTGGAGGAGAGGTGTGGTATCTGTCTGTTGATTAGAGACAGGTTCAACCTTACTGGAGGAGAGGTGTGGTATCTGTCTGTTGATTAGAGACAGGTTCAACCTTACTGGAGGAGAGGTGTGGTATCTGTCTGTTGATTAGAGACAGGTTCAACCTTACTGGAGGAGAGGTGTGGTATCTGTCTGTTGATTAGAGACAGGTTCAACCTTACTGGAGGAGAGGTGTGGTGTCTGTATGTTGATTAGAGACAGGTTCAACCTTACTGGAGGAGAGGTGTGGTATCTGTCTGTTGATTAGAGACAGGTTCAACCTTACTGGAGGAGAGGTGTGGTATCTGTCTGTTGATTAGAGACAGGTTCAACCTTACTGGAGGAGAGGTGTGGTGTCTGTCTGTTGATTAGAGACAGGTTCAACCTTACTGGAGGAGAGGTGTGGTGTCTGTCTGTTGATTAGAGACAGGTTCAACCTTACTGGAGGAGAGGTGTGGTGTCTGTCTGTTGATTAGAGACAGGTTCAACCTTACTGGAGGAGAGGTGTGGTATCTGTCTGTTGATTAGAGACAGGTTCAACCTTACTGGAGGAGAGGTGTGGTATCTGTCTGTTGATTAGAGACAGGTTCAACCTTACTGGAGGAGAGGTGTGGTGTCTGTCTGTTGATTAGAGACAGGTTCAACCTTACTGGAGGAGAGGTGTGGTGTCTGTATGTTGATTAGAGACAGGTTCAACCTTACTGGAGGAGAGGTGTGGTATCTGTCTGTTGATTAGAGACAGGTTCAACCTTACTGGAGGAGAGGTGTGGTGTCTGTATGTTGATTAGAGACAGGTTCAACCTTACTGGAGGAGAGGTGTGGTATCTGTCTGTTGATTAGAGACAGGTTCAACCTTACTGGAGGAGAGGTGTGGTATCTGTCTGTTGATTAGAGACAGGTTCAATCTTACTGGAGGAGAGGTGTGGTGTCTGTCTGTTGATTAGAGACAGGTTCAACCTTACTGGAGGAGAGGTGTGGTGTCTGTCTGTTGATTAGAGACAGGTTCAACCTTACTGGAGGAGAGGTGTGGTATCTGTCTGTTGATTAGAGACAGGTTCAACCTTACTGGAGGAGAGGTGTGGTGTCTGTCTGTTGATTAGAGACAGGTTCAACCTTACTGGAGGAGAGGTGTGGTATCTGTCCACCTGTCTGCTTTCAACTACAGTCCTCGGAGAAACGCAGATTTCTAAAACAGATCAAGTATTGAAATTAATTATAGGATGTAACTGATCTAAAAACAGTATGTCCACGCAATTTTCAATTTGAATCAAGTTGAAGGAAAGGGTACAGTGCTTGATGTTTTAATGGACTCTATATGCAGTCATGGGACTGAGTTGAGTCCGCTGGGCCCAGAAGTCATACTGGCTATTTATGGCTGAAAAGAGCAGCGAGCACCGAGGGTGAATCTGAACCAGCAAGACATTGAGGAGGTGAATCTCAGGTCAAGGTGATTTGTCCTGTCAAGTGACTTCCACTCTTCCTCTCTGTCGCTTCCCCTCTCTTCTCTCTTCCTCTCTGTCGCTTCCCCTCTACTCTCTCTCCCTCTCTCTCTCTTCCTCTCTCTCTTCCTCTCTCCCTCAATCTCTTCCTCTCTGTCTCTTCCCCTCTCTTCTCTCTTCCTCTCTGTCGCTTCCCCTCTCCTCTCTCTTCCTCTCTGACCCCAGTTACCCCTATTTCTCCAGACCCCAGTTACCCCTATATACTGTATCTAGACCTCAGTTACACCTATATCTCTATACCTCTGTTACCCCTATATCTCTATACCTCAGTTACCCCTATATATCTAGACCCCAGTTACCCCTATATCTCTATACCTCAGTTACCCCTATATCTCCAGACCCCAGTTACCCCTATATCTCTAGACCCCAGTTACCCCTATATCTCTAGACCCCAGTTACCCCTATATCTCTAGACCCCAGTTACCCCTATATCTATATACCTCAACAGAGAAAAGGTCAGGCTGTAATCAACAGAGTAAAGGTCAGGGATGTGGTGTTGGGGGAAAGGCTATAACACTAGAATTAAATTAAATACTTGGTCCAACAAAACGTCTGCCAACCACACCCTCCATCTCTCTCTCCCTCCCTCCATCTCTCTACCCCCTGTCCCTCTCCCTCCATCTCTCTACCCCCTGTCCCTCTCCCTCTCTCCATCTCTCTACCCCCAGTCCCTCTCCCTCCATCTCTCTAGCCCCTGTCCCTCTCCCTCCCTCCATCTCTCTACCCCCTGTCCCTCTCCCTCCCTCCATCTCTCTACCCCCTGTCCCTCTCGCTCCATCTCTCTACCTCCTGTCCCTCTCCCTCCCTCCAAATCTCTACCTCCTGTCCCTCTCGCTCCCTCTCTCTACCCCCTGTCCCTCTCCCTCCATCTCTCTACCCCCTGTCCCTCTCCTCCCTCCATCTCTCTACCCCCTGTCCCTCTCCCTCCCTCCATCTCTCTACCCCCTGTCTCTCTCCCTCCGTCTCTCTCCCTCTCCCTCCATCTCTCTCCCTCTATCTCTCTCCCTCTATCTCTCTCCCTCTATCTCTCTCCATCCATCTCTCTACCCCTTGTCTCTCTCCCTCTATCTCTCTCCCTCTATCTCTCTCCATCCATCTCTCTACCCCCTGTCCCTCTCCCTCCGTCTCTCTCCCTCTATCTCTCTCCGCTCAGAGGACCAATGGAGGTGATACAGCAGCATTGTATCACTGTCAGACCGCAGCGTCTTTAAGCCCTTCTCCTCTCAGGGGCCAGAGGAAACACCCTCATTTACATAAACTGTCTGAAGACTAAACCCCAAAGCCTAAAGCAGCTCAAAACAACAAGCCAATTGTCCTAATCATTAGTAACGATTGTTGGTGGTCAACAAACGAAGGTGAGTGAGTGGAAAAGCAACACGTGATGTGTTAGTGGAATCTCTTTCAAACTGTCGTGTAACGCAACACATCATCTCTCTTCAGCACCATTACGTTATATAAGATGAATGTGGATGTCAGTGAAAACAGGGCTTACATAACTGTTGTAAGTAAAAAGCCAAAGAGGTTTAACCGGGAGATTTCACCACTAAGCCATGTAGCCTAGTGCTATTCATATTATTTCTCATTAAAGGTTGGTATTTATGATCTGATAAACAGATTTATTTTTCTTATAGCAAAGTATTAGCTGACAAAACAACATATTCAAAAAGCTGTATGTTTGTTTTCTATATTTTCTCGTCTATAATTCCTGATTAAACATGTCACTTCAAAACGGTAGATTTTGGTGCGGCAGGTCACCTAGTGGTTAGAGCGGTGGGCCAGAGATGGTGCGGCAGGTCACCTAGTGGTTAGAGCGGTGGGCCAGAGATGGTGCGGCAGGTCACCTAGTGGTTAGAGCGGTGGGCCAGAGATGGTGGGGCAGGTCACCTAGTGGTTAGAGCGGTGGGCCAGAGATGGTGCGGCAGGTCACCTAGTGGTTAGAGCGGTGGGCCAGAGATGGTGCGGCAGGTCACCTAGTGGTTAGAGCGGTGGGCCAGAGATGGTGGGGCAGGTCACCTAGTGGTTAGAGCGGTGGGCCAGAGATGGTGCGGCAGGTCACCTAGTGGTTAGAGCGGTGGGCCAGAGATGGTGCGGCAGGTCACCTAGTGGTTAGAGCGGTGGGCCAGAGATGGTGCGGCAGGTCACCTAGTGGTTAGAGCGGTGGGCCAGAGATGGTGGGGCAGGTCACCTAGTGGTTAGAGCGGTGGGCCAGAGATGGTGCAGCAGGTCACCTAGTGGTTAGAGCGGTGGGCCAGAGATGGTGCAGCAGGTCACCTAGTGGTTAGAGCGGTGGGCCAGAGATGGTGCGGCAGGTCGCCTAGTGGTTAGAGCGGTGGGCCAGAGATGGTGCGGCAGGTCGCCTAGTGGTTAGAGCGGTGGGCCAGAGATGGTGCGGCAGGTCACCTAGTGGTTAGAGCGGTGGGCCAGAGATGGTGCAGCAGGTCACCTAGTGGTTAGAGCGGTGGGCCAGAGATGGTGCGGCAGGTCGCCTAGTGGTTAGAGCGGTGGGCCAGAGATGGTGCAGCAGGTCACCTAGTGGTTAGAGCGGTGGGCCAGAGATGGTGCGGCAGGTCACCTAGTGGTTAGAGCGGTGGGCCAGAGATGGTGCGGCAGGTCACCTAGTGGTTAGAGCGGTGGGCCAGAGATGGTGCGGCAGGTCACCTAGTGGTTAGAGCGGTGGGCCAGAGATGGTGCGGCAGGTCACCTAGTGGTTAGAGCGGTGGGCCAGAGATGGTGCGGCAGGTCACCTAGTGGTTAGAGCGTTGGGCCAGAGATGGTGCGGCAGGTCACCTAGTGGTTAGAGCGGTGGGCCAGAGATGGTGCGGCAGGTCACCTAGTGGTTAGAGCGGTGGGCCAGAGATGGTGCGGCAGGTCACCTAGTGGTTAGAGCGGTGGGCCAGAGATGGTGCGGCAGGTCACCTAGTGGTTAGAGCGGTGGGCCAGAGATGGTGCGGCAGGTCACCTAGTGGTTAGAGCGGTGGGCCAGAGATGGTGCGGCAGGTCACCTAGTGGTTAGAGCGGTGGGCCAGAGATGGTGCGGCAGGTCACCTAGTGGTTAGAGCGGTGGGCCAGAGATGGTGCGGCAGGTCACCTAGTGGTTAGAGCGGTGGGCCAGAGATGGTGCGGCAGGTCACCTAGTGGTTAGAGCGGTGGGCCAGAGATGGTGCGGCAGGTCACCTAGTGGTTAGAGCGGTGGGCCAGAGATGGTGCGGCAGGTCACCTAGTGGTTAGAGCGGTGGGCCAGAGATGGTGCGGCAGGTCACCTAGTGGTTAGAGCGGTGGGCCAGAGATGGTGCGGCAGGTCACCTAGTGGTTAGAGCGGTGGGCCAGAGATGGTGCGGCAGGTCACCTAGTGGTTAGAGCGGTGGGCCAGAGATGGTGCGGCAGGTCACCTAGTGGTTAGAGCGGTGGGCCAGAGATGGTGCGGCAGGTCGCCTAGTGGTTAGAGCGGTGGGCCAGAGATGGTGCGGCAGGTCACCTAGTGGTTAGAGCGGTGGGCCAGAGATGGTGCGGCAGGTCACCTAGTGGTTAGAGCGGTGGGCCAGAGATGGTGCGGCAGGTCACCTAGTGGTTAGAGCGGTGGGCCAGAGATGGTGCGGCAGGTCACCTAGTGGTTAGAGCGGTGGGCCAGAGATGGTGCGGCAGGTCACCTAGTGGTTAGAGCGGTGGGCCAGAGATGGTGCGGCAGGTCACCTAGTGGTTAGAGCGGTGGGCCAGAGATGGTGCGGCAGGTCACCTAGTGGTTAGAGCGGTGGGCCAGAGATGGTGCGGCAGGTCGCCTAGTGGTTAGAGCGGTGGGCCAGAGATGGTGCGGCAGGTCGCCTAGTGGTTAGAGCGGTGGGCCAGAGATGGTGCGGCAGGTCACCTAGTGGTTAGAGCGGTGGGCCAGAGATGGTGCGGCAGGTCACCTAGTGGTTAGAGCGGTGGGCCAGAGATGGTGCGGCAGGTCACCTAGTGGTTAGAGCGGTGGGCCAGAGATGGTGCGGCAGGTCACCTAGTGGTTAGAGCGGTGGGCCAGAGATGGTGCGGCAGGTCACCTAGTGGTTAGAGCGGTGGGCCAGAGATGGTGCGGCAGGTCACCTAGTGGTTAGAGCGGTGGGCCAGAGATGGTGCGGCAGGTCACCTAGTGGTTAGAGCGGTGGGCCAGAGATGGTGCGGCAGGTCACCTAGTGGTTAGAGCGGTGGGCCAGAGATGGTGCGGCAGGTCACCTAGTGGTTAGAGCGGTGGGCCAGAGATGGTGCGGCAGGTCGCCTAGTGGTTAGAGCGGTGGGCCAGAGATGGTGCGGCAGGTCACCTAGTGGTTAGAGCGGTGGGCCAGAGATGGTGCGGCAGGTCACCTAGTGGTTAGAGCGGTGGGCCAGAGATGGTGCGGCAGGTCACCTAGTGGTTAGAGCGGTGGGCCAGAGATGGTGCGGCAGGTCACCTAGTGGTTAGAGCGGTGGGCCAGAGATGGTGCGGCAGGTCACCTAGTGGTTAGAGCGGTGGGCCAGAGATGGTGCGGCAGGTCACCTAGTGGTTAGAGCGGTGGGCCAGAGAACGAAAGGTTGCTGGATCGAATCCCCGAGCTGACAAAGTCGTTCTGCCCCTGAACAAGGCAGTTAACCCACCGGTTAACCCACTGGTTAACCAACTGGTTAACCTGGTAGACCCTCAGTGTAAATAATAATTTGTTCTTAACTGACTTGTCTTGTTAAATAAAGTTTAAATTAAGGTAAAATAAAACATTTCTGTTCTATGTGCTGTACGTCTATGTGCTGTTTGTCTATGTGCTGTATGTCTATGTGCTGTACGTCTATGTGCTGTACGTCTATGTGCTGTACGTCTATGTGCTTTACGTCTATGTGCTCTATGTCTATGTGCTGTATGTCTATGTGCTGTATATCTATGTGCTGTATGTCTATGTGCTGTATGTCTATGTGCTGTATGTCTATGTGCTGTACGTCTATGTGCTGTATGTCTATGTGCTGTACGTCTATGTGCTCTATGTCTATGTGCTGTATGTCTATGTGCTGTATGTCTATGTGCTCTATGTCTATGTGCTGTATGTCTATGTGCTGTATGTCTATGTGCTGTATGTCTATGTGCTGTATGTCTATGTGCTGTATGTCTATGTGCTGTATGTCTATGTGCTGTATGCCTATGTGCTGTACATCTATGTGCTTTACGTCTATGTGCTCTATGTCTATGTGCTGTATGTCTATGTGCTGTATATCTATGTGCTGTATGTCTATGTGCTGTATGTCTATGTGCTGTATGTCTATGTGCTGTACGTCTATGTGCTGTATGTCTATGTGCTGTACGTCTATGTGCTCTATGTCTATGTGCTGTATGTCTATGTGCTGTATGTCTATGTGCTCTATGTCTATGTGCTGTATGTCTATGTGCTGTATGTCTATGTGCTGTATGTCTATGTGCTGTATGTCTATGTGCTGTATGTCTATGTGCTGTATGTCTATGTGCTGTATGCCTATGTGCTGTATGCCTATGTGCTGTATGTCTATGTGCTGTATGTCTATGTGCTGTATGTCTATGCCTCCGGTAATTGAAGTTCCGTTTAAGCATCTTTTGCTTTCGGTTTTATACACCAGCTTCAAACAGCTGAAAATACAATATTTTGGGTTATGACTAATATATTTATATTCTATATTTTCACAGCGGGTTTAGATGGTACAATGATTCTAACTACACTACACTCGCTTGTTTTGTCCCATAAACTGAAAAGAGGTGAACTATTCGAGTTTTACAACCGGGGAAACGGAGGAGTGATTTCTGCATAGTGTCTCTAACAGACCGTTTAATTCAGAGGGATGGTTTAATCTTCACACAACATCAACTATAAGACAACACTGCTCAGAGAGGACCAAGGGGAACTAGGTAATAATCATTGTCAAGATGTTGACTTCTTCTTTTTGATGAGACTTGTATATAGTTCAATAGGCAGGATAATAAAGGAGAATAACAGAAGCAGGGCATTGTAAAGGAGAATAACAGAAGCAGGGCATTGTAAAGGAGAATAACAGAAGCAGGGCATTGTAAAGGAGAATAACAGAAGCAGGGCATTGTAAAGGAGAATAACAGAAGCAGGGCATTGTAAAGGAGAATAACAGAAGCAGGGCATTGTAAAGGAGAATAACAGAAGCAGGGCATTGTAAAGGAGAATAACAGAAGCAGGGCATTGTAAAGGAGAATAACAGAAGCAGGGCATTGTAAAGGAGAATAACAGAAGCAGGGCATTGTAAAGGAGAATAACAGAAGCAGGGCATTGTAAAGACAAGCACATTTCACACTGCTGGTCCTTCACACTATTGATTTTCACACTAGTGGCCTTCAACACCATACATCCTATACAACAACACAGGTCTGGGACCATGCATCCGTTATTAAGCAGGGCTCATACAGACATTGACGAGGCAAATTCAAGGACTTTCAGGGACATTTTCAACCACTTAATTGTTATTTTCAAGGACCTCAGTGTTATACATTTGTTTGATTTATATACTGGACAGATAGATCCTAATATAGAACATGTAAAATGTCAAAAGTATTAAATTACCACTTCAAATTATGTTTTAGGCCTTGCTATTGATATTCAGAGGACTATTACATTATGACATGTGTTTTAGGCCTTGCTATTGATATTCATAGGATTATTACATTATGACATGTGTTTTAGGCCTTGCTATTGATATTCAGAGGACTATTACATTATGACATGTGTTTTAGGCCTTGCTATTGATATTCAGAGGACTATTACATTATGACATGTGTTTTAGGCCTTGCTATTGATATTCATAGGATTATTACATTATGACATGTGTTTTAGGCCTTGCTATTGATATTCAGAGGACTATTACATTATGACATGTGTTTTAGGCCTTGCTATTGATATTCAGAGGACTATTACATTATGACATGTGTTTTAGGCCTTGCTATTGATATTCAGAGGACTATTACATTATGACATGTGTTTTAGGCCTTGCTATTGATATTCAGAGGACTATTACATTATGACATGTGTTTTAGGCCTTGCTATTGATATTCATAGGATTATTACATTATGACATGTGTTTTAGGCCTTGCTATTGATATTCAGAGGACTATTACATTATGACATGTGTTTTAGGCCTTGCTATTGATATTCAGAGGACTATTACATTATGACATGTGTTTTAGGCCTTGCTATTGATATTCAGAGGACTATTACATTATGACATGTGTTTTAGGCCTTGCTATTGATATTCATAGGATTATTACATTATGACATGTGTTTTAGGCCTTGCTATTGATATTCATAGGACTATTACATTATGACATGTGTTTTAGGCCTTGCTATTGATATTCAGAGGACTATTACATTATGACATGTGTTTTAGGCCTTGCTATTGATATTCAGAGGACTATTACATTATGACATGTGTTTTAGGACTTGCTATTGATATTCAGAGGACTATTACATTATGACATGTGTTTTAGGACTTGCTATTGATATTCAGAGGACTATTACATTATGACATGTGTTTTAGGCCTTGCTATTGATATTCAGAGGACTATTACATTATGACATGTGTTTTAGGACTTGCTGTTGATATTCAGAGGACTATTACATTATGACATGTGTTTTAGGCCTTGCTATTGATATTCAGAGGACTATTACATTATGACATGTGTTTTAGGCCTTGCTATTGATATTCAGAGGACTATTACATTTTGACATGTGTTTTAGGCCTTGCTATTGATATTCAGATGATTATTTCATTGTCACATGTGTGAGAATAGCACTAATCTCTCCATGAATAGCGGTAGCACTAATCTCTCCATGAATAGCGGTAGCACTAATCTCTCCATGAATAGCGGTAGCACTAATCTCTCCATGAATAGCGGTAGCACTAATCCCTCCATGAATAGCGATAGCACTAATCTCTCCATGAATAGCGGTAGCACTAATCTCTCCATGAATAGCGGTAGCACTAATCTCTCCATGAATAGCGGTAACACTAATCTCTCCATGAATAGCGGTAGCACTAATCTCTCCATGAATAGCGGTAGCACTAATCTCTCCATGAATAGCGGTAGCACTAATCTCTCCATGAATAGCGGTAGCACTAATCTCCATGAATAGCGGTAGCACTAATCTCTCCATGAATAGCGGTAGCACTAATCTCTCCATGAATAGCGGTAACACTAATCTCTCCATGAATAGCGGTAACACTAATCTCTCCATGAATAGCGGTAGCACTAATCTCTCCATGAATAGCGGTAGCACTAATCTCTCCATGAATAGCGGTAGCACTAATCTCTCCATGAATAGCGGTAGCACTAATCTCTCCATGAATAGCAGTAGCACTAATCTCTCCATGAATAGCGGTAGCACTAATCTCCATGAATAGCGTTTTTTTTTTTTAAACGGAGGGCCAAGTTGAAACCGACGTTAGATGCTGTGTCCCGGGATAAATACACCTCTTCTCCCAGTCATTGAGGAGACTCTCTCCATGCAGACACTGATTTTAGTTGTGGCTTTTTTTGTGGCTGTTTTTGTTGGTTTGCATTGGCACCTTTCAACACCCCTCATTGTCACATTTATGCAGGCAACCCACTTACACTACTGACTACTGACTACACAAATTACATTTAGTTTACTTCAGTTAATAAATATATTTTGTTGTTCCTTACCTCCACATTGTCTCCCTTTATGTTACTTTGAGCCGGTTCGCGACGCCACCGTCTCACAACAAACGGATTTAAAATAAAGGAAATAACATCAGATATTCAGCTACAACAAGGACTTGTCCTTAAACGGAGGAAACGTCTGATTTCCCAGGTAAACCAGGTATTCATACACCATCACAACCAGGTAAACCAGGTATTCATACACCATCACAACCAGGTAAACCAGGTATTCAGACACCATCACAACCAGGTAAACCAGGTATTCATACACCATCACTACCAGGTAAACCAGGTATTCATACACCATCACAACCAGGTAAACCAGATATTCATACACCATCACAACCAGGTAAACCAGGTATTCATACACCATCAAAACCAGGTAAACCAGGTATTCATACATCATCACAACCAGGTAAACCAGGTATTCATACACCATCACAACCAGGTAAGCCAGGTATTCATACACCATCACAACCAGGTAAACCAGGTATTCATACACCATCACAACCAGGTAAACCAGGTATTCATACACCATCACAACCAGGTAAACCAGATATTCATACACCATCACAACCAGGTAAACCAGGTATTCATACACCATCAAAACCAGGTAAACCAGGTATTCATACATCATCACAACCAGGTAAACCAGGTATTCATACACCATCACAACCAGGTAAACCAGGTATTCATACACCATCACAACCAGGTAAACCAGGTATTCATACACCATCACAACCAGGTAAACCAGGTATTCATACACCATCACAACCAGGTAAACCAGGTATTCATACACCATCACAACCAGGTAAACCAGGTAATCATACACCATCACAACCAGGTAAACCAGGTATTCATACACCATCACAACCAGGTAAATCTGTTGAGCTCCAAATTCAACCACTTCAAGCCCCCTTGTAATTGTATAAAATTGCAAGTGTAACACGGAAACCAAAATGGATACGTCATGTCATTACCAGGTCATGTTGTGAGGAAGCCGTGTGATTGGTTGTCATTATATCCAGAGGAATTAATAGGAAGAAAAAGCATTGTCTGTTGAGTAATAGTCCATCCTAAACAATGGCGCACAGTAGACTCACTCGGTGGACCAATCTGAGGCACAATGAAGTCACTACCTTGATGCTTTCTCTGTTAAATCTAACGAGACCCTGCTGTAACTCAAGCAGACAACAACAGATCAACATCAATTCACTGGGGATATCAGCTCCAACGCGGCTCTTCACCGGCATAACGAATGATACAACAACATAGTCTGGACATTCCTCACAGACACCTTTTCCATCACTTGGGCTGTTGTTGTCCTTCCATACACCATCACAACCAGCTGTTGTTGTCATTACATACACCATCACAACCAGCTGTTGTTGTCCTTCCATACACCATCACAACCAGCTGTTGTTGTCCTTCCATACACCATCACAACCAGCTGTTGTTGTCCTTCCATACACCATCACAACCAGCTGTTGTTGTCATTACATACACCATCACAACCAGCTGTTGTTGTCCTTCCATACACCATCACAACCAGCTGTTGTTGTCATTCCATACACCATCACAACCAGCTGTTGTTGTCCTTCCATACACCATCACAACCAGCTGTTGTTGTCCTTCCATACACCATCACAACCAGCTGTTGTTGTCCTTCCATACACCATCACAACCAGCTGTTGTTGTCCTTCCATACACCATCACAACCAGCTGTTGTTGTCCTTCCATACACCATCACAACCAGCTGTTGTTGTCCTTCCATACACCATCACAACCAGCTGTTGTTGTCATTACATACACCATCACAACCAGCTGTTGTTGTCCTTCCATACACCATCACAACCAGCTGTTGTTGTCATTACATACACCATCACAACCAGCTGTTGTTGTCATTACATACACCATCACAACCAGCTGTTGTTGTCATTCCATAAACCATCACAACCAGCTGTTGTTGTCATTACATACACCATCACAACCAGCTGTTGTTGTCATTACATACACCATCACAACCAGCTGTTGTTGTCATTACATACACCATCACAACCAGCTGTTGTTGTCATTACATACACCATCACAACCAGCTGTTGTTGTCATTCCATACACCATCACAACCAGCTGTTGTTGTCCTTCCATACACCATCACAACCAGCTGTTGTTGTCATTACATACACCATCACAACCAGCTGTTGTTGTCATTACATACACCATCACAACCAGCTGTTGTTGTCCTTCCATACTCCATCACAACCAGCTGTTGTTGTCATTCCATACACCATCACAACCAGCTGTTGTTGTCATTCCATACACCATCACAACCAGCTGTTGTTGTCATTACATACACCATCACAACCAGCTGTTGTTGTCATTACATACACCATCACAACCAGCTGTTGTTGTCATTACATACACCATCACAACCAGCTGTTGTTGTCCTTCCATACACCATCACAACCAGCTGTTGTTGTCATTACATACTCCATCACAACCAGCTGTTGTTGTCCTTCCATACACCATCACAACCAGCTGTTGTTGTCATTCCATACACCATCACAACCAGCTGTTGTTGTCATGCATTCCAATAAGAGATCAGCAGCTGAGCCCCAGGCATAGCTAGTCTGCCCCATGCATTCCATTAAGAGATCAGCAGCTGAGCCCCAGGCATAGCCAGTCAGCCCCATGCATTCCATTAAGAGATCAGCAGCTGAGCCTCAGGCATTGTGGAGTACACCCCCAGAGCCAGACAGAACAGGTGAGAGGTTACCAGATGGTCCTCTAGGTCACTGCTTTCCAAACTGGGTGCTTTCTACTTCCTCTTCATAGTTGTAATAGTAGAATGCACAAGGTGCAATTTTGGAAATTGGGTAGTGCATTATCAGAGTTAGAGTTAGGGTCAGAGTTAGGGTCAGAGTTAGGGTCTGGGTCAGAGCTAGGGTCAGGGTCAAAGTTACGGTCAGAGTTAGGGTCTGGGTCAGAGTTAGGGTTAGAGTTAGGGTCAGGGTCAGAGTTAGGGTCAGAGTTAGGATCTGGGTCAGAGTTAGGGTCAGAGTTAGGGTCTGGGTCAGAGTTAGGGTCAGAGTTAGGGTCTGGGTCAGAGTTAGGGTCTGGGTCAGAGTTAGGGTCAGAGTTAGGATCAGGGTCAGAGTCAGGGTCAGAGTTAGGGTCAGGGTCAGGATTCGGGTGAGAAGACCATAAACTGAGTAACGTACCTTAGCCACCCTGTTAGCCACCTCCCTGCCCACCATGAGGCCCTGGACGAAGGTCCTTGCAGCGATGAAGGCCCTCGTAACCTGGGCCTTTAGTTTCCTGGGCACGTCACCGAAAGGCTTCAGCTGGTCAGTGTATTTACTGACGCACTCCAAGTAGTCGTCGGTGAAGTGGTACTGAGAGTTCAGCAGCTGAAACATCCTCTCTAGCAGACGGGACCAGAAGTCATTCAGCATCTCCTCCAGGTTGACGTTCCCCCCAGTGTAGTAACGCTTCAGCTCCGTGAACAGGTCCTGGAACAGCTCACTGTTCTGCATGTACAGCTTCCCGTAGGTCCGCGTGAACATGTTATTCAGGGATTTCTCACTGTTGTCGAGGAGCTCCAGGAAGAACTCTGTAAGAAGGGAGAGGGGAGAGAAAGAGGAGGAACGATTCAGAGGTGAAGAGATGGAACGTTGACTTTGCATACAGAAGCTCAGCATTGTGTCTATGGAATGTCATTTATTGTATTGTACTGTATGCAAGGCCATGTCTAAGCGCTTGTCTATTTTGTCAACAGCTTCTGACAAAGAGACCAGATTTTCTACAGAGCTGCTCCAGTCTCAATGCAATCTCAAATCACCATGCTGGGATTTTCAAAGACTGCCTTTCATTCACTAGTTTATTCAAATACTATTCTATACAGGTACTTTGGAGTACAACAGCAAAAATCAAATACTATTATATAAATGTACTTCAGAGTACAACAGCAAAATCAAAAGCAAGATGAAACATAAAACTCGAGGTCTTGGTTTTATTCTTCGTATTTCTGAGTTTGGATGGACACTATTTATTTCTCCAAAGAGTAGAGAGATGGATAATCCACTAAACAACAAGACACTCTCCACTCTCCCCAGCTGGACTGGGGGTCACTGGATCCTTTAACTAACAAGACACTCTCCACAGCTGGACTGGGGGTCACTGGATCCTTTAACTAACAAGACACTCTCCACTCTCCCCAGCTGGACTGGGGGTCACTGGATCCTTTAACTAACAAGACACTCTCCACAGCAGGACTGGGGGTCACTGGATCCTTTAACTAACAAGACACTCTCCACTCTCCCCAGCTGGACTGGAGGTCACTGGATCCTTTAACTAACAAGACACTCTCCACAGCTGCACTGGGGGTCACTGGATCATTTAACTAACAAGACACTCTCCACTCTCCCCAGCTGGACTGGGGGTCACTGGATCCTTTAACTAACAAGACACTCTCCACAGCTGGACTGGGGGTCACTGGATCCTTTAACTAACAAGACACTCTCCACAGCTGGACTGGGGGTCACTGGATCCTTTAACTAACAAGACACTCTCCACAGCTGGACTGGGGGTCACTGGATCCTTTAACTAACAAGACACTCTCCACTCTCCACAGCTGGACTGGGGGTCACTGGATCCTTTAACTAACAAGACACTCTCCACTCTCCCCAGCTGGACTGGGGGTCACTGGATCCTTTAACTAACAAGACACTCTCCACAGCTGGACTGGGGGTCACTGGATCCTTTAACTAACAAGACACTCTCCACTCTCCCCAGCTGGACTGGGGGTCACTGGATCCTTTAACTAACAAGACACTCTCCACAGCTGGACTGGGGGTCACTGGATCCTTTAACTAACAAGACACTCTCCACTCTCCACAGCTGGACTGGCGGTCACTGGATCCTTTAACTAACAAGACACTCTCCACAGCTGGACTGGGGGTCACTGGATCCTTTAACTAACAAGACACTCTCCACTCTCCACAGCTGGACTGGGGGTCACTGGATCCTATAACTAACAAGACACTCTCCACTCTCCACAGCTGGACTGGGGGTCACTGGGTCCTTTAACTAACAAGACACTCTCCCCAGCTGGACTGGGGGGTCACTGGATCCTTTAACTAACAAGACACTCTCCACAGCTGGACTGGGGGTCACTGGATCCTTTAACTAACAAGACACTCTCCACTCTCCCCAGCTGGACTGGGGGTCACTGGATCCTTTAACTAACAAGACACTCTCCACAGCTGGACTGGGGGTCACTGGATCCTTTAACTAACAAGACACTCTCCACTCTCCCCAGCTGGACTGGGGGTCACTGGATCCTTTAACTAACAAGACACTCTCCACAGCTGGACTGGGGGTCACTGGATCCTTTAACTAACAAGACACTCTCCACTCTCCACAGCTGGACTGGGGGTCACTGGATCCTTTAACTAACAAGACACTCTCCACAGCTGGACTGGGGGTCACTGGATCCTTTAACTAACAAGACACTCTCCACTCTCCACAGCTGGACTGGGGGTCACTGGATCCTTTAACTAACAAGACACTCTCCACAGCTGGACTGGGGGTCACTGGATCCTTTAACTAACAAGACACTCTCCACTCTCCACAGCTGGACTGGGGGTCACTGGATCCTTTAACTAACAAGACACTCTCCACTCTCCACAGCTGGACTGGGGGTCACTGGATCCTTTAACTAACAAGACACTCTCCACAGCTGGACTGGGGGTCACTGGATCCTTTAACTAACAAGACACTCTCCACTCTCCACAGCTGGACTGGGGGTCACTAGATCCTTTAAGTAACAAGACACTCTCCACTCTCCACAGCTGGACTGGGGGTCACTGGATCCTTTAACTAACAAGACACTCTCCACAGCTGGACTGGGGGTCACTGGATCCTTTAACTAACAAGACACTCTCCACTCTCCCCAGCTGGACTGGGGGTCACTGGATCCTTTAACTAACAAGACACTCTCCACAGCAGGACTGGGGGTCACTGGATCCTTTAACTAACAAGACACTCTCCACTCTCCCCAGCTGGACTGGAGGTCACTGGATCCTTTAACTAACAAGACACTCTCCACAGCTGCACTGGGGGTCACTGGATCATTTAACTAACAAGACACTCTCCACTCTCCCCAGCTGGACTGGGGGTCACTGGATCCTTTAACTAACAAGACACTCTCCACAGCTGGACTGGGGGTCACTGGATCCTTTAACTAACAAGACACTCTCCACAGCTGGACTGGGGGTCACTGGATCCTTTAACTAACAAGACACTCTCCACAGCTGGACTGGGGGTCACTGGATCCTTTAACTAACAAGACACTCTCCACTCTCCACAGCTGGACTGGGGGTCACTGGATCCTTTAACTAACAAGACACTCTCCACTCTCCCCAGCTGGACTGGGGGTCACTGGATCCTTTAACTAACAAGACACTCTCCACAGCTGGACTGGGGGTCACTGGATCCTTTAACTAACAAGACACTCTCCACTCTCCCCAGCTGGACTGGGGGTCACTGGATCCTTTAACTAACAAGACACTCTCCACAGCTGGACTGGGGGTCACTGGATCCTTTAACTAACAAGACACTCTCCACTCTCCACAGCTGGACTGGCGGTCACTGGATCCTTTAACTAACAAGACACTCTCCACAGCTGGACTGGGGGTCACTGGATCCTTTAACTAACAAGACACTCTCCACTCTCCACAGCTGGACTGGGGGTCACTGGATCCTATAACTAACAAGACACTCTCCACTCTCCACAGCTGGACTGGGGGTCACTGGGTCCTTTAACTAACAAGACACTCTCCCCAGCTGGACTGGGGGGTCACTGGATCCTTTAACTAACAAGACACTCTCCACAGCTGGACTGGGGGTCACTGGATCCTTTAACTAACAAGACACTCTCCACTCTCCCCAGCTGGACTGGGGGTCACTGGATCCTTTAACTAACAAGACACTCTCCACAGCTGGACTGGGGGTCACTGGATCCTTTAACTAACAAGACACTCTCCACTCTCCCCAGCTGGACTGGGGGTCACTGGATCCTTTAACTAACAAGACACTCTCCACAGCTGGACTGGGGGTCACTGGATCCTTTAACTAACAAGACACTCTCCACTCTCCACAGCTGGACTGGGGGTCACTGGATCCTTTAACTAACAAGACACTCTCCACAGCTGGACTGGGGGTCACTGGATCCTTTAACTAACAAGACACTCTCCACTCTCCACAGCTGGACTGGGGGTCACTGGATCCTTTAACTAACAAGACACTCTCCACAGCTGGACTGGGGGTCACTGGATCCTTTAACTAACAAGACACTCTCCACTCTCCACAGCTGGACTGGGGGTCACTGGATCCTTTAACTAACAAGACACTCTCCACTCTCCACAGCTGGACTGGGGGTCACTGGATCCTTTAACTAACAAGACACTCTCCACAGCTGGACTGGGGGTCACTGGATCCTTTAACTAACAAGACACTCTCCACTCTCCACAGCTGGACTGGGGGTCACTGGATCCTTTAACTAACAAGACACTCTCCACTCTCCCCAGCTGGACTGGGGGTCACTGGATCCTTTAACTAACAAGACACTCTCCACAGCTGGACTGGGGGTCACTGGATCCTTTAACTAACAAGACACTCTCCACTCTCCCCAGCTGGACTGGGGGTCACTGGATCCTTTAACTAACAAGACACTCTCCACAGCTGGACTGGGGGTCACTGGATCCTTTAACTAACAAGACACTCTCCACTTTCCACAGCTGGACTGGGGGTCACTGGATCCTTTAACTAACAAGACACTCTCCACAGCTGGACTGGGGGTCACTGGATCCTTTAACTAACAAGACACTCTCCACTCTCCACAGCTGGACTGGGGGTCACTGGATCCTATAACTAACAAGACACTCTCCACTCTCCACAGCTGGACTGGGGGTCACTGGGTCCTTTAACTAACAAGACACTCTCCACAGCTGGACTGGGGGTCACTGGATCCTTTAACTAACAAGACACTCTCCACTCTCCACAGCTGGACTGGGGGTCACTGGATCCTTTAACTAACAAGACACTCTCCACTCTCCACAGCTGGACTGGGGGTCACTGGATCCTTTAACTAACAAGACACTCTCCACAGCTGGACTGGGGGTCACTGGATCCTTTAACTAACAAGACACTCTCCACTCTCCACAGCTGGACTGGGGGTCACTAGATCCTTTAAGTAACAAGACACTCTCCACTCTCCACAGCTGGACTGGGGGTCACTGGATCCTTTAACTAACAAGACACTCTCCACAGCTGGACTGGGGGTCACTGGATCCTTTAACTAACAAGACACTCTCCACTCTCCCCAGCTGGACTGGGGGTCACTGGATCCTTTAACTAACAAGACACTCTCCACAGCAGGACTGGGGGTCACTGGATCCTTTAACTAACAAGACACTCTCCACTCTCCCCAGCTGGACTGGAGGTCACTGGATCCTTTAACTAACAAGACACTCTCCACAGCTGCACTGGGGGTCACTGGATCATTTAACTAACAAGACACTCTCCACTCTCCCCAGCTGGACTGGGGGTCACTGGATCCTTTAACTAACAAGACACTCTCCACAGCTGGACTGGGGGTCACTGGATCCTTTAACTAACAAGACACTCTCCACAGCTGGACTGGGGGTCACTGGATCCTTTAACTAACAAGACACTCTCCACAGCTGGACTGGGGGTCACTGGATCCTTTAACTAACAAGACACTCTCCACTCTCCACAGCTGGACTGGGGGTCACTGGATCCTTTAACTAACAAGACACTCTCCACTCTCCCCAGCTGGACTGGGGGTCACTGGATCCTTTAACTAACAAGACACTCTCCACAGCTGGACTGGGGGTCACTGGATCCTTTAACTAACAAGACACTCTCCACTCTCCCCAGCTGGACTGGGGGTCACTGGATCCTTTAACTAACAAGACACTCTCCACAGCTGGACTGGGGGTCACTGGATCCTTTAACTAACAAGACACTCTCCACTCTCCACAGCTGGACTGGCGGTCACTGGATCCTTTAACTAACAAGACACTCTCCACAGCTGGACTGGGGGTCACTGGATCCTTTAACTAACAAGACACTCTCCACTCTCCACAGCTGGACTGGGGGTCACTGGATCCTATAACTAACAAGACACTCTCCACTCTCCACAGCTGGACTGGGGGTCACTGGGTCCTTTAACTAACAAGACACTCTCCCCAGCTGGACTGGGGGGTCACTGGATCCTTTAACTAACAAGACACTCTCCACAGCTGGACTGGGGGTCACTGGATCCTTTAACTAACAAGACACTCTCCACTCTCCCCAGCTGGACTGGGGGTCACTGGATCCTTTAACTAACAAGACACTCTCCACAGCTGGACTGGGGGTCACTGGATCCTTTAACTAACAAGACACTCTCCACTCTCCCCAGCTGGACTGGGGGTCACTGGATCCTTTAACTAACAAGACACTCTCCACAGCTGGACTGGGGGTCACTGGATCCTTTAACTAACAAGACACTCTCCACTCTCCACAGCTGGACTGGGGGTCACTGGATCCTTTAACTAACAAGACACTCTCCACAGCTGGACTGGGGGTCACTGGATCCTTTAACTAACAAGACACTCTCCACTCTCCACAGCTGGACTGGGGGTCACTGGATCCTTTAACTAACAAGACACTCTCCACAGCTGGACTGGGGGTCACTGGATCCTTTAACTAACAAGACACTCTCCACTCTCCACAGCTGGACTGGGGGTCACTGGATCCTTTAACTAACAAGACACTCTCCACTCTCCACAGCTGGACTGGGGGTCACTGGATCCTTTAACTAACAAGACACTCTCCACAGCTGGACTGGGGGTCACTGGATCCTTTAACTAACAAGACACTCTCCACTCTCCACAGCTGGACTGGGGGTCACTGGATCCTTTAACTAACAAGACACTCTCCACTCTCCCCAGCTGGACTGGGGGTCACTGGATCCTTTAACTAACAAGACACTCTCCACAGCTGGACTGGGGGTCACTGGATCCTTTAACTAACAAGACACTCTCCACTCTCCCCAGCTGGACTGGGGGTCACTGGATCCTTTAACTAACAAGACACTCTCCACAGCTGGACTGGGGGTCACTGGATCCTTTAACTAACAAGACACTCTCCACTTTCCACAGCTGGACTGGGGGTCACTGGATCCTTTAACTAACAAGACACTCTCCACAGCTGGACTGGGGGTCACTGGATCCTTTAACTAACAAGACACTCTCCACTCTCCACAGCTGGACTGGGGGTCACTGGATCCTATAACTAACAAGACACTCTCCACTCTCCACAGCTGGACTGGGGGTCACTGGGTCCTTTAACTAACAAGACACTCTCCCCAGCTGGACTGGGGGGTCACTGGATCCTTTAACTAACAAGACACTCTCCACAGCTGGACTGGGGGTCACTGGATCCTTTAACTAACAAGACACTCTCCACTCTCCCCAGCTGGACTGGGGGTCACTGGATCCTTTAACTAACAAGACACTCTCCACAGCTGGACTGGGGGTCACTGGATCCTTTAACTAACAAGACACTCTCCACTCTCCCCAGCTGGACTGGGGGTCACTGGATCCTTTAACTAACAAGACACTCTCCACAGCTGGACTGGGGGTCACTGGATCCTTTAACTAACAAGACACTCTCCACTCTCCACAGCTGGACTGGGGGTCACTGGATCCTTTAACTAACAAGACACTCTCCACAGCTGGACTGGGGGTCACTGGATCCTTTAACTAACAAGACACTCTCCACTCTCCACAGCTGGACTGGGGGTCACTGGATCCTTTAACTAACAAGACACTCTCCACAGCTGGACTGGGGGTCACTGGATCCTTTAACTAACAAGACACTCTCCACTCTCCACAGCTGGACTGGGGGTCACTGGATCCTTTAACTAACAAGACACTCTCCACTCTCCACAGCTGGACTGGGGGTCACTGGATCCTTTAACTAACAAGACACTCTCCCCTCTCCCCAGCTGGACTGGACGTCACTGGATCCTTTAAGTAACAAGACACTCTCCCCAGCTGGACTGGGGGTCACTGGATCCTTTAAGTAACAAGACACTCTCCACAGCCGGACTGGGGGTCACTGGATCCTTTAACTAACAAGACACTCTCCACTCTCCCCAGCTGGACTGGGGGTCACTGGATCCTTTAACTAACAAGACACTCTCCACAGCTGGACTGGGGGTCACTGGATCCTTTAACTAACAGGACACTCTCCACAGCCGGACTGGGGGTCACTAGATCCTTTAAGTAACAAGACACTCTCCACTCTCCACAGCTGGACTGGGGGTCACTGGATCCTTTAACTAACAAGACACTCTCCACAGCTGGACTGGGGGTCACTGGATCCTTTAACTAACAAGACACTCTCCACTCTCCACAGCTGGACTGGGGGTCACTGGATTCTTTAACTAACAAGACACTCTCCACTCTCCACAGCTGGACTGGGGGTCACTGGATCCTTTAACTAACAAGACACTCTCCACTCTCCACAGCTGGACTGGGGGTCACTGGATCCTTTAACTAACAAGACACTCTCCACTCTCCACAGCTGGACTGGGGGTCACTGGATCCTTTAACTAACAAGACACTCTCCACTCTCCACAGCTGGACTGGGGGTCACTGGATCCTTTAACTAACAAGACACTCTCCCCTCTCCCCAGCTGGACTGGAAGTCACTGGATCCTTTAAGTAACAAGACACTCTCCCCAGCTGGACTGGGGGTCACTGGATCCTTTAAGTAACAAGACACTCTCCACAGCCGGACTGGGGGTCACTGGATCCTTTAACTAACAAGACACTCTCCACTCTCCCCAGCTGGACTGGGGGTCACTGGATCCTTTAACTAACAAGACACTCTCCACAGCTGGACTGGGGGTCACTGGATCCTTTAACTAACAGGACACTCTCCACAGCCGGACTGGGGGTCACTAGAGCCTTTAAGTAACAAGACACTCTCCACTCTCCACAGCTGGACTGGGGGTCACTGGATCCTTTAACTAACAAGACACTCTCCACAGCTGGACTGGGGGTCACTGGATCCTTTAACTAACAAGACACTCTCCACTCTCCCCAGCTGGACTGGGGGTCACTGGATCCTTTAACTAACAAGACACTCTCCACAGCTGCACTGGGGGTCACTGGATCATTTAACTAACAAGACACTCTCCACTCTCCCCAGCTGGACTGGGGGTCACTGGATCCTTTAACTAACAAGACACTCTCCACAGCTGGACTGGGGGTCACTGGATCCTTTAACTAACAAGACACTCTCCACAGCTGGACTGGGGGTCACTGGATCCTTTAACTAACAAGACACTCTCCACAGCTGGACTGGGGGTCACTGGATCCTTTAACTAACAAGACACTCTCCACTCTCCACAGCTGGACTGGGGGTCACTGGATCCTTTAACTAACAAGACACTCTCCACTCTCCCCAGCTGGACTGGGGGTCACTGGATCCTTTAACTAACAAGACACTCTCCACAGCTGGACTGGGGGTCACTGGATCCTTTAACTAACAAGACACTCTCCACTCTCCCCAGCTGGACTGGGGGTCACTGGATCCTTTAACTAACAAGACACTCTCCACAGCTGGACTGGGGGTCACTGGATCCTTTAACTAACAAGACACTCTCCACTCTCCACAGCTGGACTGGGGGTCACTGGATCCTTTAACTAACAAGACACTCTCCACAGCTGGACTGGGGGTCACTGGATCCTTTAACTAACAAGACACTCTCCACTCTCCACAGCTGGACTGGGGGTCACTGGATCCTATAACTAACAAGACACTCTCCACTCTCCACAGCTGGACTGGGGGTCACTGGGTCCTTTAACTAACAATACACTCTCCCCAGCTGGACTGGGGGGTCACTGGATCCTTTAACTAACAAGACACTCTCCACAGCTGGACTGGGGGTCACTGGATCCTTTAACTAACAAGACACTCTCCACTCTCCCCAGCTGGACTGGGGGTCACTGGATCCTTTAACTAACAAGACACTCTCCACAGCTGGACTGGGGGTCACTGGATCCTTTAACTAACAAGACACTCTCCACTCTCCCCAGCTGGACTGGGGGTCACTGGATCCTTTAACTAACAAGACACTCTCCACAGCTGGACTGGGGGTCACTGGATCCTTTAACTAACAAGACACTCTCCACAGCTGGACTGGGGGTCACTGGATCCTTTAACTAACAAGACACTCTCCACAGCTGGACTGGGGGTCACTGGATCCTTTAACTAACAAGACACTCTCCCCAGCTGGACTGGGGGTCACTGGATCCTTTAAGTAACAAGACACTCTCCACAGCTGGACTGGGGGTCACTGGATCCTTTAAGTAACAAGACACTCTCCACTCTCCCCAGCTGGACTGGGGGTCACTGGATCCTTTAACCTCTTTCAGTAAGGGGGCACTATTTTTATGTTTGGAAAAATAACGTTCTCAATGTAAACGGCCTACTTCTCAGGGCCATATGCTAGAATATGCATATAATTGAAGATTAGGATGGAAAACACTCTAAAGTTTCCAAAACTGTCAAAATATTGTCTGTGAGTATAACATAACTGATATTGCAGGTGAAACCTGAGGAAAATCTAACCAGGAAGTGGCTTCTATTTTGAAAGCTCCATGTTCCATAGCCTGCCTTCGCTCCATTTAAAGGGATATCAACCAGATTCCTTTTCCTATCGCTTCCTCAAGGTGTCAACAGTGTTTAGACATATTTTCAGGCTTTTATTTTGAAAAATGAATGAGAAAGATAACATCGCGTCGGTGGATAGCTGGGTGTTCCCATGAGTTTTGCTTTTGTAACACAGTGGGGCAGCCATTGTCTCTCCCTCTCCTACTGAAAAAGTAAACAGTGCCGGTTGATATATTATCGATTATCTATTTTAAAAACAACCTGAGGATTGATTATAAAAAACGTTTGACATGTTTCTGTGGACATTATGGAAACTATTTGGAATTTTCGTCTGCGTTGTCGTAACCGCTCGAGCCTGTGGATTTCTGAACATAACGCACCAAACAAACTGAGGTATTTTGGATATAAAAATTATCTTTATGGAACAAAAGGAACATTTGTTGTGTAACTGGGAGTCTCGTGAGTGACAACATCCGAAGATCATCAAAGGTAAGCGATTCATTTTATTGCTTTTCTGACTTTCGTGACCAATCTACTTTGATGCTAGGTGTTCATAATGTTTTGTATAGTGATCACTAAACTTACACAAACGCTTGGATTGCTTTCGCTGTAAAGCATATTTTCTAAATCTGACACGACAGGTGGATTAACAAAATGTTTTGCTATATTGCACTTGTGATTTCATGAATATAAATATTTTTAGTAATATTATTTGAATATGGCGCTATGCAATTCAGCGGTTGTTGATGACAATTATCCCGCTAACGGTAGGTAGTGTCAAGAAGTTAACTAACAAGACACTCCACAGCTGGACTGGGGGTTACTGGATCCTTTAACTAACAAGACACTCTCCTCTCTCCCCAGCAGGACTGGGGGGTCACTGGATCCTTTAACTAACAAGACACTCTCCACTCTCCCCAGCTGGACTGGGGGGTCACTGGATCCTTTAACTAACAAGACACTCTCCACTCTCCACAGCTGGACTGGGGGCCACTGGATCCTTTAACTAACAAGACACTCTCCACTCTCCCCAGCTGGACTGGGGGGTCACTGGATCCTTTAAGTAACAAGACACTCTCCACTCTCCCCAGCTGGACTGGGGGTCACTGGATCCTTTAACTAACAAGACACTCTCCACTCTCCACAGCCGGACAGGGGGTCACTGGATCCTATAACTAACAAGACACTCTCCACAGCTGGACTGGGGGTCACTGGATCCTTTAACTAACAAGACACTCTCCACTCTCCCCAGCTGGCCTGGGGGTCACTGGATCCTTTAACTAACAAGACACTCTCCACTCTCCCCAGCTGGACTGGGGGTCACTGGATCCTTTAACTAACAAGACACTCTCCACTCTCCACAGCTGGACTGGGGGTCACTGGATCCTCTAACTAACAAGACACTCTCCCCAGCTGGACTGGGGGTCACTGGATCCTTTAACTAACAAGACACTCTCCACTCTCCACAGCTGGACTGGGGGTCACTGGATCATTTAAGTAGTACTATGCTTCTAAAACAGAGACTGTAATCCAGGCTGGGATTGCATTTCAAATTGCACCCTAGTCCCTATATAGTGCACTACTTTAGACCAGGGCCTTATAGAACCCTATTCCCTATATAGTGCACTACTTTAGACCAGAGCCCTATAGAACCCTATTCCCTATATATAGTGCACTACTTTAGACCAGGGCCTTATAGAACCCTATTCCCTATATAGTGCACTACTTTAGACCAGAGCCCTATAGAACCCTATTCCCTATATAGTGCACTACTTTAGACCGGGACCCTATAGAACCCTATTCCCTATATATAGTGCACTACTTTAGACCAGGGCCCTATAGAACCCTATTCCCTATATATAGTGCACTACTTTAGACCAGGGCTCTACATAGGGAATAGGGTGCCATTTGGGACGCCCTCTGAGTCTGAATGAAAGGTGTCACTCATACCGTAGTTTCATTCAGGGTTGGTGATGTTTTCTATTATCTATAGACAGAGGACAACGTTCAGGTAACTGACAACGTCATGGAAACACTGGAGTGAGTCGGCTCTGTTGAAAACACGTGCTTCTACACAGAGCTGCCTCCTGAGTTCATTAAGCAAGTAGCGTCCATCATGCTTAGGGCCATGTCTAAAAATGCCCAATTACCCAATTATTTTGGTTACCATGGCTAGAAGTAGATACCTTACCCACTCAAAAAGACAGCTAAAAGTCAGTTACATTGTACAGTGTGTTATCACTATGCTTTTCACCATCTAAAATGGACTAGCAAATTCCAATGGAAAAAACAATGTCTTGATTTTTGGATTAGTTGTCACCTAAATGTCTGTCACTCCGCTTTCAACCATTTAAAAACACCGTAGGGTTCAAATGGGAAAATAATGTCAGATCCCCGAGCTGACAAGGTACAAATCTGTCGTTCTGCCCCTGAACAGGCAGTTAACCCACTGTTCCTAGGCCGTCATTGAAAATAAGAATTTGTTCTTAACTGACTTGCCTAGTTAAATAAAGGTGAAATAAAAAAAATAAATAAGGTCACATTCGATTGTAAAATAGCCTTAAAGGGATACTTTGGGATTTTGGCAATTTATCTACTTCCCCAGAGTCAGATGAACTTGTGGATACCATTTTGTATATCTCTGTGTGCAGTTTGAAGAAAGTTGCTAACTAGCGTTAGCGCAATGACTGCTAACTAGCGTTAGCGCAATGACTCCTAACTAGCGTTAGCGCAATGACTCCTAACTAGCGTTAGCGCAATGACTCCTAACTAGCGTTAGCGCAATGACTCCTAACTAGCGTTAGCGCAATGACTCCTAACTAGCGTTAGTGCAATGACTGCATCCTACTCACACACTTTAGGTTGGTGTTTCCTTTATTTTGGCAGTTGCCTGTAAATCTGTAAATCAGCCAAGCACTGGGGTTGTGCATAGGGAGATATGTACCACTGACTGGGGTTATGTATAGGGAGATATGTACCACTGACTGGGGTTATGTATAGGAAGATATGTACCACTGACTGGGGTTATGCATAGGGAGATATGTACCAAATACTGGGGTTATGCATAGGGAGATATGTACCAAATACTGGGGTTATGTATAGGGAGATATGTACCACTGGCTGGGGTTATGTATAGGGATATATGTACCACTGACTGGGGTTATGTAAAGGGAGATATGTACCACTGACTGGGGTTATGTATAGGGAGATATGTACCACTGACTGGGGTAATGTATAGGGAGATATGTACCACAGACTGGGGTTATGTATAGGGAGATATGAACCACAGACTGGGGTAATGCATAGGGAGATATGAACCACAGACTGGGGTAATGTATAGGGAGATATGTACCACTGACTGGGGTTATGTATAGGGAGATATGAACCACAGACTGGGGTAATGTATAGGGAGATATGAACCACAGACTGGGGTAATGTATAGGGAGATATGTACCACAGACTGGGGTTGTGTATAAGGAGATATGTACCACTGACGGGGGTTATGTGTAGGGAGATATGTACCACTGACTGGGGTTATGTGTAGGGAGATATGTACCACTGACTGGGGTTATGTATAGGGAGATATGAACCACAGACTGGGGTAATGTATAGGGAGATATGTACCACTGACTGGGGTAATGTATAGGGAGATATGAACCACAGACTGGGGTAATGTATAGGGAGATATGAACCACAGACTGGGGTAATGTATAGGGAGATATGTACCACAGACTGGGGTTGTGTATAAGGAGATATGTACCACTGACTGGGGTTATGTGTAGGGAGATATGTACCGCTGACTGGGGTTATGTGTAGGGAGATATGTACCACTGACTGGGGTTATGTATAGGGAGATATGAACCACAGACTGGGGTAATGTATAGGGAGATATGTACCACAGACTGGGGTAATGTATAGGGAGACATGAACCACAGACTGGGGTTATGTATAGGGAGATATGTACCACAGACTGGGGTAATGTATAGGGAGATATGAACCACAGACTGGGGTAATGTATAGGGAGATATGCACCACTGACTGGGGTTATGTATAGGGAGATATGAACCACAGACTGGGGTAATGTATAGGGAGATATGAACCACAGACTGGGGTAATGTATAGGGAGATATGAACCACTGACTGGGGTTATGTATAGGGAGATATGTACCACTGACTGGGGTAATGTATAAGGAGATATGTACCACTGACTGGGGTTATGTAAAGGGAGATATGTACCACTGACTGGGGTTATGTATAGGGAGATATGAACCACAGACTGGGGTAATGTATAGGGAGATATGAACCACAGACTGGGGTTATGTATAGGGAGATATGAACCACAGACTGGGGTAATGTATAGGGATAAATGAACCACTGACTGGGGTTATGTATAGGGAGATATGAACCACAGACTGGGGTAATGTATAGGGAGATATGAACCACAGACTGGGGTAATGTATAGGGATAAATGAACCACTGACTGGGGTTATGTATAGTGAGATATGAACCACAGACTGGGGTAATGTATAGGGAGATATGAACCACAGACTGGGGTAATGTATAGGGAGATATGAACCACAGACTGGGGTAATGTATAGGGAGATATGAACCACAGACTGGGGTAATGTATAGGGAGATATGTACCACTGACTGGGGCTATGTATAGGGAGATATGAACCACAGACTGGGGTAATGTATAGGGAGTCCGTCCAGAACATTAATATTTAAACAGCTTAAATAACAGCCCACAAGCAGCATTAATGATTCATGTAAAGGTTCTGATTGCAGTAACACAATATTCATGTGATTTAGACACAGCTACCAGGATATGAATAGATGTCATCCTTATTACACACTGCTATTTACATTATTTATCTGTCGCCAAAGCATTTTTTCCCCCCGTTTGTGCAGTTGTCCTATAATTACATATTATGTTGAAGAGTATTGAAAGAGACTGGAAGGATTTTTTAATTGAAATGGTCTGACATAATAACAATAAGTATTGCTGCTAAACGTGAATGTAATCCTAATCCTAAACGTGAATGTAATCCTAATCCTAAACGTGAATGTAATCCTAATCCTAAACGTGAATGTAATCCTAATCCTAAACGTGAATGTAATCCTACTCCTAAACGTGAATGTAATCCTACTCCTAAACGTGAATGTAATCCTAATCCTAAACGTGAATGTAATCCTACTCCTAAACGTGAATGTAATCCTAATCTTAAACATGAATGTAATCCTAATCCTAAACGTGAATGTAATCCTAATCCTAAACGTGAATGTAATCCTACTCCTAAACGTGAATGTAATCCTAATCTTAAACATGAATGTAATCCTAATCCTAAACGTGAATGTAATCCTAATCCTAAACGTGAATGTAATCCTACTCCTAAACGTGAATGTAATCCTAATCTTAAACGTGAATGTAATCCTAATCCTAAACGTGGATGTAATCCTAATCCTAAACGTGAATGTAATCCTACTCCTAAACGTGAATGTAATCCTAATCTTAAACATGAATGTAATCCTACTCCTAAACGTGAATGTAATCCTAATCTTAAACATGAATGTAATCCTAATCCTAAACGTGGATGTAATCCTAATCCTAAACGTGAATGTAATCCTAATCCTAAACGTGAATGTAATCCTAATCCTAAACGTGAATGTAATCCTACTCCTAAACGTGAATGTAATCCTAATCTTAAACATGAATGTAATCCTAATCCTAAACGTGAATGTAATCCTAATCCTAAACGTGAATGTAATCCTACTCCTAAACGTGAATGTAATCCTAATCCTAAACGTGAATGTAATCCTACTCCTAAACGTGAATGTAATCCTAATCCAAAACGTGAATGTAATCCTAATCCAAAACGTGAATGTAATCCTACTCCTAAACGTGAATGTAATCCTACTTAACCTTTATTTAACTAGGCAAGTCAGTTAAGATTAAAGCAACAGTATCATTAAGGACAACAGAAATATGTTTTCTAGATTCTGTCATTAAGGACAACAGAAATATGTTATCATTCAGGAGAACAGAAATTTATTTTCTAGATTCTATCATTAAGGACAACAGAAATATGTTTTCTAGATTCTGTCATTAAGGACAACAGAAATATGTTATCATTAAGGACAACAGAAATATATTTTCTAGATTCTATCATTAAGGACAACAGAAATATGTTTTCTAGATTCTTTCATTAAGGAGAACAGAAATATGTTTTCTAGATTCTACCATTCAGGAGAACAGAAATATGTTTTCTAGATTCTACCATTCAGGAGAACAGAAATATGTTTTCTAGATTCTACCATTCAGGAGAACAGAAATATGTTTTCTAGATTCTACCATTCAGGAGAACAGAAATATGTTTTCTAGATTCTACCATTCAGGAGAACAGAAATGTGTTCTAGATTCTACCATTCAGGAGAACAGAAATGTGTTCTAGATTCTACCATTCAGGAGAACAGAAATATGTTTTCTAGATTCTACCATTCAGGAGAACATAAATATTTTTTCTAGATTCTATCATTAAGGAGAACAGAAATATGTTTTTTAGATTCTATCATTCAGGAGAACGATCGATTCAGGAGAACGATCGTGAGGAAAGAAGGACCAAGGCGCAGCGTGTGTTGAGTTACCACATATTTTAATAAAGTGAAACTTCTAAACGAACCAATAAACAAGGAAACATGACATTCGTGGTGCTACACGCACATACACAACCCAGGTGAGAGAAAGGGCTTCCTAAATATGATCCCCAATTAGAGGCAACGATTACCAGATACACTAAACAATATCCCACAACCCAGGTGAGAGAAAGGGCTTCCTACATATGATCCCCAATTAGAGGCAACGATTACCAGCTGCCTCTAATTGGGAACCATACAACTCACCAACATAGAAATAGAATGACTAGAAACCCCCCTAGTCACGCTCAGATCTAAACACCATAGAGAACCAAGCCCTTGGTCAGAGCGTGACAGTTTTCTACTTTCAGTATCATTAAGGAGAACAGATTTTCTAGTTTCTATGCTCAGATCATGTTTGTAATTTGAGAAATTTGACCACACAGGGTACACACACACACACACACACACACACACACACACACACACACACACACACACACACACACACACACACACACACACACACACACACACACCCAATGACAGCTGCTGACCGTGTTTCTATAATGTCTCTACTCTTCATACCCATGTGGGTCTCAGTGAGTTTATAACCTTTATAACCTGGAGACAGGACAATACACACTATAACCTGGAGACAGGACAGGACAATACACACTATAACCTGGAGACAGGACAATACACACTATAACCTGGAGACAGGACAATACACACTATAACCTGGAGACAGGACAATACACACTATAACCTGGAGACAGGACAATACACACTATAACCTGAAGACAGGACAATACACACTATAACCTGGAGACAGGACAATACACACTATAACCTGGAGACAGGACAATACACACTATAACCTGGAGACAGGACAATACACACTATAACGTGGAGACAGGACAATACACACTATAACCTGGAGACAGGACAATACACACTACAACCTAGAGACAGGACAGGACAATACACACTATAACCTGGAGACAGGACAATACACACTATAACCTTGAGACATGACAATACACACCATAACCTGGAGACAGGACAGGACAATACACACTATAACCTGTAGACAGGACAATACACACTATAACCTGGAGACAGGACAATACACACTATAACCTGGAGACAGGACAATACACACTTTAACCTGGAGACAGGACAATACACACTATAACCTGGAGACAGGACAGGACAATACACACCATAACATGGAGACAGGACAATACACACTATAACCTTGAGACATGACAATACACACCATAACCTGGAGACAGGACAGGACAATACACACTATAACCTGTAGACAGGACAATACACACTATAACCTGTAGACAGGACAATACACACTATAACCTGGAGACAGGACAATACACACTATAACCTGGAGACAGGACAATACACACTTTAACCTGGAGACAGGACAATACACACTATAACCTGGAGACAGGACAGGACAATACACACCATAACATGGAGACAGGACAATACACACTATAACCTGGAGACAGGACAATACACACTATCACCTGGAGACAGGACAGGACAATACACACTATAACCTGTAGACAGGACAATACACACTATAACCTGGAGACAGGACAATACACACAATAACCTGGAGACAGGACAATACACACTTTAACCTGGAGACAGGACAATACACACTATAACCTGGAGACAGGACAGGACAATACACACCATAACATGGAGACAGGACAATACACACTATAACCTGGAGACAGGACAATACACACTATCACCTGGAGACAGGACAATACACACTATAACCTGGAGACAGGACAGGACAATACACACTATAACCTGGAGACAGGACAATACACACTATAACCTGGAGACAGGACAATACACACTATAACCTGGAGACAGGACAGGACACACTATAACCTGGAGACAGGACAATACACACTATGACCTGGAGACAGGACAATACACACTATAACCTGGAGAAAGGACAATACACACTATAACCTGGAGACAGGACAATACACACTATAACCTGGAGACAGGACAGGACAATACACACTATAACCTGGAGAGAGGACAATACACACTATAACCTGGTGACAGGACAATACACACTATAAAATGGAGACAGGACAATATACACTATAACCTGGAGACAGGACAATACACACCATAACCTGGAGACAGGACAGGACAATACACACTATAACCTGGAGACAGGACAATACACACTATAACCTTGAGACATGACAATACACACCATAACCTGGAGACAGGACAATACACACTATAACCTGGAGACAGGACAATACACACTATAACCTGGAGACAGGACAATACACACTATAACCTGGAGACAGGACAATACACACCAAAACCTGGAGACAGGACAATACACACTATAACCTGAAGACAGGACAATACACACTATAACCTGGAGACAGGACAGGACAATACACACTATAACCTGGAGACAGAACAATACACACTATAACCTGGAGACAGGAAAATACACACTATAACCTGGAGACAGGACAATACACACTATAACCTGGAGACAGGACAGGACAATACACACTATAACCTGGAGACAGGACAGGACAATACACACTATAACCTGGAGACAGGACAGGACAATACACACTATAACCTGGAGACAGAACAATACACACTATAACCTGGAGACAGGACAATACACACTATAACCTGGAGACAGGACAATACACACTATAACCTGGAGACAGGAAAATACACACTATAACCTGGAGACAGGACAATACACACTATAACCTGGAGACAGGACAGGACAATACACACTATAACCTGGAGACAGGACAGGACAATACACACTATAACCTGGAGACAGGACAGGACAATACACACTATAACCTGGAGACAGAACAATACACACTATAACCTGGAGACAGGACAATACACACTATAACCTGGAGACAGGACAATACACACTATAACCTGGAGACAGGACAATACACACTATAACCTGGAGACAGGACAATACACACTATAACCTGGAGACAGGACAATACACACTATAACCTGGAGACAGGACAATACACACTATAACCTGAAGACAGGACAATACACACTATAACCTGGAGACAGGACAATACACATTATAACCTGGAGACAGGACAATACACACTATAACCTGGAGACAGGACAGGACATAACACATGCTTCCATGTTTTCATGTGTTGCTGCCAATCTGTGTTGGTGTCTCAGTCTTATGTAGTGTTGTAGTGTCTCTCTTGTCATGTGTGTTTTGCCTCTCTTGTCGTGATGTGTGTTTTGTCTCTCTTGTCGTGATGTGTTTTGTCTCTCTCGTCGTGATGTGTGTTTTGTCTCTCTTGTCGTGATGTGTGTTTTGTCTCTCTTGTCGTGATGTGTGTTTTGTCTCTCTTGTCGTGATGTGTGTTTTATCTCTCTTGTTGTGATGTGTGTTTTGTCTCTCTTGTCGTGATGTGTTTTGTCTCTCTTGTCGTGATGTGTGTTTTGTCTCTCTCGTCGTGATGTGTGTTTTGTCTCTCTTGTCGTGATGTGTGTTTTGTCTCTCTTGTCGTGATGTGTGTTTTGTCCTGTATTTATTTTTAATCCCAGCCCCCCGTCCCCGCAGGAGGCCTTTTGCCTTCTGGTAGGCCGTCATTGTGAATAAGAATTTGTTCTTAACTGACTTGCCTTTTTAAATAAAAAGGTAAAATAAATAAATAAAATTAAAATGTCAGTTAAGCCTTGCTAATAAGATCCCCTTCAGTGAACCAACAGACAGAAACACAAACAATCCCTGAACTGTCAAACACACATCAACAGTCTGGAAACAAACAACAACAGATCGGTGACATGGGACAGGAAGTGGTGACAACAGGACTGATAATAAACCACACAGGAATCCCCCACACAACTCTTCTCCACACGCTAGTTTAACGGTTGGATGCCATGTTGCTACGTTGTTGCTATGACAATAAAAACATGACAACACTACGGGCTGAAGTTGTTTACTCCAGTGGCATGGCTGATCAATGTTACCACTCCTGTGGTGAGACAGGTAACCTTTAACCTTTAAGGCATGGCTGATCAATGTTACCACTCCTGTGGTGAGACAGGTAACCTTTAACCTTTAAGGCATGGCCGATCAATGTTTCCACTCCTGTGGTGAGACAGTTAACCTTTAACCTTTAAGGCATGGCTGATCAATGTTACCACTCCTGTGGTGAGACAGGTAACCTTTAACCTTTAAGGCATGGCTGATCAATGTTACCACTCCTGTGGTGAGACAGGTAACCTTTAACCTTTAAGGCATGGCTGATCAATGTTACCACTCCTGTGGTGAGACAGGTAACCTTTAAGGCATGGATGATCAATGTTACCACTCCTGTGGTGAGACAGGTAACATTTAAGGCATGGCTGATCAATGTTTCCTCTCCTGTGGTGAGACAGTTAACCTTTAACCTTTAAGGCATGGCTGATCAATGTTACCACTCCTGTGGTGACACAGTTAACCTGTAAGGCATGGCTGATCAATGTTACCACTCCTGTGGTGAGACAGGTAACCTGTAAGGCATGGCTGATCAATGTTACCACTCCTGTGGTGAGACAGTTAACCTGTAAGGCATGGCTGATAAATGTTACCACTCCTGTGGTGAGACAGGTAACCTTTAACCTTTAAGGCATGGCTGATCAATGTTTCCACTGGTGCTATTTGCTTGGGTTCCTGCCGTGTAGCATGACTTGGCTGGGCGATAGGCTGTCATTTAGAGAGGGAAAGTCCATGTGGGGTTGTATAATTCATTATCTATGTAAAGCCTTCGTTTTCAATGGACAAAAGGTATATAATCACAACAGACTGTCACACCCTGATCTGTTTCACCTGTCATTGTGATTGTATCCACCCCCTCCAGGAGTTACTGATTTTCCCCAGTGTATTTATCCCTGTGTTTCCTGTCTCTCTGTACCAGTGTATTTATCCCTGTGTTTCCTGTCTCTCTGTACCAGTGTATTTATCCCTGTGTTTCCTGTCTCTCTGTGTATTTATCCCTGTGTTTCCTGTCTCTCTGTACCAGTGTATTTATCCCTGTGTTCCCTGTCTCCCTGTACCAACTTTGCCTGTTTCTGGACTCTGTACCCACCTGCCTGACCATTCTGCCTGCCTTGACCACGAGCCTGTCTGCCACTCTGTATCTCCTGGACTCTGTACCTCCTGGACTCTGTACCTCCTGGACTCTGTACCCTCCTGCCTGACCATTCTGCCTGCCTTGACCACGAGCCTGTCTGCCACTCTGTATCTCCTGGACTCTGTACCTCCTGGACTCTGTACTCTCCTGCCTTGACCACGAGCCTGTCTGCCACTCTGTACCTCCTGGACTCTGTACCTCCTGGACTCTGTACCTCCTGCCTTGACCACGAGCCTGTCTGCCACTCTGTACCTCCTGGACTCTGTACCCTCCTGCCTTGACCACGAGCCTGTCTGCCACTCTGTACCTCCTGGACTCTGATCTGGTTTTGATCTTTTAGCCTGTCCACGACCGTTCTCTTGCCTCCTCCTATTGGATGAATAAACATTGTAAGACTCCAACCATCTGCATCTGGGTCTGGCCTTGTGTCATGATAATAGATGATAATATCTGCAGACCACAGACAGTCCTACAACATGTATTAGTTATACAACATGTATTAGTTATACAACATGTATTAGTTATACAACATGTATTAGTTAGTTATAAATCATGTAACCTACATAAGACTGAGACACCAACACAGCACCACCAATATCTGCAGACCACAGACAGTCCTACAACATGTATTAGTTATACAACATGTATTAGTTAGTTAGAAATCATGTCTCCTACATAAGACTGAGACACCAACACAGCACCACCAATATCTGCAGACCACAGACAGTCCTACAACATGTATTAGTTAGTTATAAATCATGTCTCCTACATAAGACTGAGACACCAACACAGCACCACCAATATCTGCAGACCACAGACAGTCCTACAACATGTATTAGTTAGTTATAAATCATGTCTCCTACATAAGACTGAGACACCAACACAGCACCAGAGAAACAGAGAGGGAATTCCACGTTCGATTCCCAAACTGTTTCTGTTAGACTCTTAACGGCAGTTTTTAATAATCTGCTTCTGACAGAGAAGAACCAGGCAATAACTGACACAGCATCTATAGAGGAAGACGGTTCCATTACTTCTGACAGAGTAGAACCAGCCAATAACTGACACAGCATCTATAGAGGAAGACGGTTCCATTACTTCTGACAGAGAAGAACCAATAACTGACACAGCATCTATAGAGGAAGACGGTTCCATTACTTCTGACAGAGTAGAACCAGGCAATAACTGACACAGCATCTATAGAGGAAGACGGTTCCATTACTTCTGACAGAGTAGAACCAGGCAATAACTGACACAGCATCTATAGAGGAAGACGGTTCCATTACTTCTGACAGAGAAGAACCAATAACTGACACAGCATCTATAGAGGAAGACGGTTCCATTACTTCTGACAGAGTAGAACCAGGCAATAACTGACACAGCATCTATAGAGGAAGACGGTTCCATTACTTCTGACAGAGAAGAACCAGGCAATAACTGACACAGCATCTATAGAGGAAGACGGTTCCATTACTTCTGACAGAGAAGAACCAATAACTGACACAGCATCTATAGAGGAAGACGGTTCCATTACTTCTGACAGAGTAGAACCAGCCAATAACTGACACAGCATCTATAGAGGAAGACGGTTCCATTACTTCTGACAGAGTAGAACCAGGCAATAACTGACACAGCATCTATAGAGGAAGACGGTTCCATTACTTCTGACAGAGTAGAACCAGGCAATAACTGACACAGCATCTATAGAGGAAGACGGTTCCATTACTTCTGACAGAGAAGAACCAATAACTGACACAGCATCTATAGAGGAAGACGGTTCCATTACTTCTGACAGAGTAGAACCAGGCAATAACTGACACAGCATCTATAGAGGAAGACGGTTCCATTACTTCTGACAGAGAAGAACCAGGCAATAACTGACACAGCATCTATAGAGGAAGACGGTTCCATTACTTCTGACAGAGAAGAACCAATAACTGACACAGCATCTATAGAGGAAGACGGTTCCATTACTTCTGACAGAGTAGAACCAGCCAATAACTGACACAGCATCTATAGAGGAAGACGGTTCCATTACTTCTGACAGAGTAGAACCAGGCAATAACTGACACAGCATCTATAGAGGAAGACGGTTCCATTACTTCTGACAGAGTAGAACCAGCCAATAACTGACACAGCATCTATAGAGGAAGACGGTTCCATTACTTCTGACAGAGTAGAACCAGGCAATAACTGACACAGCATCTATAGAGGAAGACGGTTCCATTACTTCTGACAGAGAAGAACCAATAACTGACACAGCATCTATAGAGGAAGACGGTTCCATTACTTCTGACAGAGAAGAACCAATAACTGACACAGCATCTATAGAGGAAGACGGTTCCATTACTTCTGACAGAGAAGAACCAATAACTGACACAGCATCTATAGAGGAAGACGGTTCCATTACTTCTGACAGAGAAGAACCAATAACTGACACAGCATCTATAGAGGAAGACGGTTCCATTACTTCTGACAGAGTAGAACCAGCCAATAACTGACACAGCATCTATAGAGGAAGACGGTTCCATTACTTCTGACAGAGTAGAACCAGCCAATAACTGACACAGCATCTATAGAGGAAGACGGTTCCATTACTTCTGACAGAGAAGAACCAGGCAATAACTGACACAGCATCTATAGAGGAAGACGGTTCCATTACTTCTGACAGAGAAGAACCAATAACTGACACAGCATCTATAGAGGAAGACGGTTCCATTACTTCTGACAGAGTAGAACCAGCCAATAACTGACACAGCATCTATAGAGGAAGACGGTTCCATTACTTCTGACAGAGAAGAACCAATAACTGACACAGCATCTATAGAGGAAGACGGTTCCATTACTTCTGACAGAGAAGAACCAATAACTGACACAGCATCTATAGAGGAAGACGGTTCCATTACTTCTGACAGAGTAGAACCAGCCAATAACTGACACAGCATCTATAGAGGAAGACGGTTCCATTACTTCTGACAGAGTAGAACCAATAACTGACACAGCATCTATAGAGGAAGACGGTTCCATTACTTCTGACAGAGTAGAACCAGGCAATAACTGACACAGCATCTATAGAGGAAGACGGTTCCATTACTTCTGACAGAGAAGAACCAGGCAATAACTGACACAGCATCTATAGAGGAAGACGGTTCCATTACTTCTGACAGAGAAGAACCAGGCAATAACTGACACAGCATCTATAGAGGAAGACGGTTCCATTACTTCTGACAGAGTAGAACCAGCCAATAACTGACACAGCATCTATAGAGGAAGACGGTTCCATTACTTCTGACAGAGAAGAACCAGGCAATAACTGACACAGCATCTATAGAGGAAGACGGTTCCATTACTTCTGACAGAGTAGAACCAATAACTGACACAGCATCTATAGGAAGACGGTTCCATTACTTCTGACAGAGAAGAACCAGCTAATAACTGACACAGCATCTATAGAGGAAGACGGTTCCATTACTTCTGACAGAGAAGAACCAATAACTGACACAGCATCTATAGAGGAAGACGGTTCCATTACTTCTGACAGAGTAGAACCAGGCAATAACTGACACAGCATCTATAGAGGAAGACGGTTCCATTACTTCTGACAGAGAAGAACCAGCCAATAACTGACACAGCATCTATAGAGGAAGACGGTTCCATTACTTCTGACAGAGAAGAACCAGCTAATAACTGACACAGCATCTATAGATGGAAACGGTTCCATTTCCTGCCATGGTTTTAGTCTGATTCCTTTGTCTGGCCTGCAGCTACTTTAAGTATTTCCTTCTGGTAGACTGTAATGTCTGGGTTAGAAAGCTAACCGAACAAAGTCAGAGGTCCTCCTGTGTTTCATCTCAGAACAAACAGAGAAGGTTTCTGCTTTTCTCCTTCAAGGTAAAGAGAGCAGGAGAGAGAGAGAGAGAGAGAGAGAGAGAGACGGGAAGACAGAAAGAGAGAGCGACGGGAAGAGAGAGGTACATGGGGAGACGGTGAGAGAGAGACGGAGAGACAGAGAGAGACAGAGAGAGAGAGAGAGAGAGAGAGAGAGAGAGACGTGGAGATGGAGAGAGAGACGGAGAGACAGAGAGACAGAGAGACGGAGAGAGAGAGAGAGAGAGAGATAAAGAGAGAGAAACAGTCCATTTGCACTAATTACCATGCCTGGATCTCTGCTGTCTCTCTTCTCCTCTGAGCTGCTTATCACAGTGAAATCAGAGGGCCCTTATTAAACCCCCAACACTTTCTAAGTGCTCATTAGCCTGCTGCTGCAAGGCCACAGACATGACATGTGGAGCAGAGAGGTTCGACGGATACTGGAGGCCTCAGCAACCTGCTCTCCCTCTCAACAAACAAGTGTTCTCCACCACAGAGCAGCAAGATGAGATGGTAAAGGCTAATTAAAGAAACTCAGTTCTCTGTAGCTCAGAGATGGGCTGTGTACCAAATGGTACTCTATTCCCTAAGAGTCCCCAGTCAGTCCCCAGTCAGTCCCTCATCCCTGTTCCTCTCTCTTTCATTGGAGACTCAGTCCCCAGTCAGTCCCTCATCCCTGTTCCTCTCTCTGTCATTGGAGACTCAGTCCCCAGTCAGTCCCTCATCCCTGTTCCTCTCTCTGTCATTGGAGACTCAGTCCGCAGTCAGTCCCTCATCCCTGTTCCTCTCTCTGTCATTGGAGACTCAGTCCCCAGTCAATCAGTCAGTCAGTCAGTCAGTCCCTCATCCCTGTTCCTCTCTCTGTCATTGGAGACTCAGTCCCCAGTCAATCAGTCAGTCAGTCAGTCAGTCAGTCCCTCATCCCTGTTCCTCTATCTTTCATTGGAGACTCAGTCCCCAGTCAGTCAGTCAGTCCCTCATCCCTGTCTCTCTCTCTGTCATTAAATAAACTCAGTCCCCAGTCAGTCCCTCATCCCTGTCTCTCTCTCTGCAGCTCATCCCTGTCTCTCTCTCTGCAGCTCATCTCTGTTCCTCTCTCTGCTGCTCATCCCTGTCTCTCTCTCTGCAGCTCATCCCTGTCTCTCTCTCTGTCATTAAAGACACTCAGTCCCAAGTCAGTTCCTCATCCATGTCCTTCTCTCTGTCATTAAAGAGACTCAGTACCTCATCCCTGTTCCTCTCTCTGCTGCTCATCCCTGTCTCTCTCTCTGTCATTAAAGCGACTCAATCCCTCATCCCTGTTCCTCTCTCTGTAATTAAAGACACTCAGTCCCCAGTCAGTTCCTCATCCCTGTTCCTCTCTCTGTCATTAAAGACACTCAGTCCCCAGTCAGTTCCTCATCCCTGTTCCTCTCTGCAGTTCATCTCTGTCTCTCTCTCTGTCATTAAAGAGGCTCAGTCCCTCATCCCTGTCTCTCTCTCTGTCATTAAATATGCTCAGTCCCTCATCCCTGTTCCTCTCTCTGTCATTAAAGAGACTCAGTCCCCAGTCAGTCCCTCATCACTGTTCCTCTCTATGTCATTAAAGAGACTCAGTCCCCACTCAGTCCCTCATCCCTGTTCCTCTCTCTGTCATTAAAGAGACTCAGTCCCCAGTCAGTCCCTCATCCCTGTTCCTCTCTCTGTCATTAAAGACACTCAGTCCCCAGTCAGTCCCTCATCCCTGTTCCTCTCTCTGTCATTAAAGAGACTCAGTCCCCAGTCAGTCCCTCATCCCTGTTCCTCTCTCTGTCATTAAAGAGACTCAGTCCCCAGTCAGTCCCTCATCCCTGTTCCTCTCTCTGTCATTAAAGACACTCAGTCCCCAGTCAGTTCCTCATCCATGTCCCTCTCTCTGCAGCTCATCTCAGTGGGCCGTGGTCCTGATTACATTTGTTTAAGTAATATGAGCCTTCAGGGGATTTCCTCTTTTAGAAACCATGTCATTACTACCTCAGTAGATCTGAGTCAAGGACAAACATCACTGTGTCTTGATCAAGGTTTATACAGCAGAGAGAGAGAGAGAGACAGAGAGAGGGAGACAGAGAGAGACAGAAAGAGAGAAAGAGAGAGAGAGAGAGAGAGAGAAAGGGAGAGAGAAAGAGAGAGAGGGAGACAGAGAGAGGGAGACAGAGAGAGACAGAGACACAGATGCGAGAGACACGGAGACAGAGAGAGACAGAAAGAGAGAAAGAGAGAGAGAGAGAGAGAGAGAGAGAGAGAGAGAGAGACAGAGAGAGAGAGAGAGACAGAGAGACAGAGAGACAGAGAGAGAGAGACAGAGAGAGAGAGAGAGAGAGAGAGAGAGAGAGAGAGACAGAGAGACAGAGAGACAGAGAGACAGAGAGAGGGAGACACAGAGACAGAGAACACGGCAGTGGTTCTAAAATAGACAGGATCAACTTTAGGATCAGAGTCACAGCTCTCTGCTCCAAGACCCTGATTAGCCTCAACTAGCTACCTGGGAAGAGCTAGTTAAAGGTCCAAGACCCTGATTAGCCTCACCTAGCTACCTGGGACTAGCTAGTTAAAGGACCAAGACCCTGATTAGCCTCACCTAGCTACCTGGGACTAGCTAGTTAAAGGTCCAAGACCCTGATTAGCCTCAACTAGCTACCTGGGACTAGCTAGTTAAAGGTCCAAGACCCTGATTAGCCTCAACTAGCTACCTGGGACTAGCTGGTTAAATCAAGGACCAAGACCCTGATTAGCCTCAACTAGCTACCTGGGACTAACTGGTTAAATCAAGGACCAATACCCTGATTAGCCTCACCTAGCTACCTGGGACTAGCTAGTTAAAGGTCCAAGACCCTGATTAGCCTCACCTAGCTACCTGGGACTAGCTGGTTAAATCAAGGACCAAGACCCTGATTAGCCTCAACTAGCTACCTGGGACTAGCTGGTTAAATCAAGGTCCAAGACCCTGATTAGCCTCAACTAGCTACCTGGGACTAGCTGGTTAAATAAGGACCAACACCCTGATTAGCCTCAACTAGCTACCTGGGACTAGCTGGTTAAATCAAGGACCAAGACCCTGATTAGCCTCAACTAGCTACCTGGGACGAGCTGGTTAAATGAAGGTCCAAGACCCTGATTAGCCTCAACTAGCTACCTGGGACGAGCTGGTTAAATCAAGGACCAAGACCCTGATTAGCCTCAACTAGCTACCTGGGACGAGCTGGTTAAATCAAGGACCAAGACCCTGATTAGCCTCAACTAGCTACCTGGGACGAGCTGGTTAAATCAAGGACCAAGACCCTGATTAGCCTCAACTAGCTACCTGGGACGAGCTGGTTAAATAAAGGTTCAAGACCCTGATTAGCCTCAACTAGCTACCTGGGACTAGCTGGTTAAATCAAGGACCAAGACCCTGATCAGCCTCAACTAGCTACCTGGGACGAGCTGGTTAAATCAAGGACCAAGACCCTGATTAGCCTCAACTAGCTACCTGGGACGAGCTGGTTAAATAAAGGACCAAGACCCTGATTAGCCTCAACTAGCTACCTGGGACTAGCTGGTTAAATAAAGGTCCAAGACCCTGATTAGCCTCAACTAGCTACCTGGGACGAGCTGGTTAAATAAAGGTTCAAGAAAATAGCTCCTGTTTCTTAAGGTGGACAACAATGCAATTGGCTGTATTAAAAGTTGAGGTTAGCATTAAAACAGCCATAACTTCCTCTAGCCCAGAGGAACGAGGTTAGCATCCTCATCAACTATTAATACAGCCACATAACCCATTAAAACAGCCAGGACTTCCTCTAGCCCAGAGGAACGAGGTTAGCATCCTCATCAACTATTAATACAGCCACATAACCCATTAAAACAGCCAGAACTTCCTCTAGCCCAGTGGAACGGGGTTAGCATCCTCATCAACTATTAATACACATGTTACCACAGCCACATAACCCATTAAAACAGCCAGAACTTCCTCTAGCCCAGTGGAACAGGGTTAGCATCCTCATCAACTATTAATACACATGTTACCACAGCCACATAACCCATTAAAACAGCCAGAACTTCCTCTAGCCCAGAGGAACGAGGTTATTATCCTAATCAACTATTAATACACATGTTACCACAGCCACATAACCCATTAAAACAGCCAGAACTTCCTCTAGCCCAGTGAAACGAGGTTAGCATCCTCATCAACTATTAATACACATGTTACCACAGCCACATAACCCATTAAAACAGCCAGAACTTCCTCTAGCCCAGAGGAACGAGGTTAGCATCCTCATCAACTATTAATACAGCCACATAACCCATTAAAACAGCCAGAACTTCCTCTAGCCCAGAGGAACGAGGTTAGCATCCTCATCAACTATTAATACAGCCACATAACCCATTAAAACAGCCAGAACTTCCTCTAGCCCAGAGGAACGAGGTTAGCATCCTCATCAACTATTAATACAGCCACATAACCCATTAAAACAGCCATAACTTCCTCTAGCCCAGTGAAACGAGGTTAGCATCCTCATCAACTATTAATACACATGTTACCACAGCCACATAACCCATTAAAACAGCCAGAACTTCCTCTAGCCCAGAGGAACGAGGTTATTATCCTAATCAACTATTAATACACATGTTAAGAAGTTAGCATCCTAGCCCAGAGGAACGGGGTGTCTGTCTGTGATAACAGAGACAGTAGTTAGCATCCTAGCCCAGAGGAACGGGGTGTCTGTCTGTGATAACAGAGACAGTAGTTAGCATCCTAGCCCAGAGGAACGGGGTGTCTGTCTGCGATAACAGAGACAGTAGTTAGCATCCTAGCCCAGTGGAACAGGGTGTCTGATTGTGATAACAGAGACAGGAGTTAGCTTCAAAGCCCAGTGGAACGGGGTTAGCATCCTAGCCCAGAGGAACAGGGTGTCTGTGATAACAGAGAAAGGAGTTAGCATCCTAGCCCAGAGGAACAGGGTGTCTGTGATAACAGACACAGGAGTTAGCATCCTAGCCCAGAGGAACAGGGTGTCTGTGATAACAGAGACAGGAGTTAGCTTCCTAGCCCAGTGGAACGGGGTTAGCATCCTAGCCCAGAGGAACAGGGTGTCTGTGATAACAGAGAAAGGAGTTAGCATCCTAGCCCAGAGGAACAGGGTGTCTGTGATAACAGACACAGGAGTTAGCATCCTAGCCCAGAGGAACAGGGTTATCATCCTAGCCCAGAGGAACAGGGTTAGCATCCTAGCCCAGAGGAACAGGGTGTCTGTGATAACAGAGGCAGGGGTTAGTATCCTCAGCGTGATAATAAATTGAGCTCTTAAGAGGCTAATTGGCTGGGTGAAAATGATTTGAGAGGCCATTGCCTACATGTCACATGTAATCATATCTACTCAGCGGCGGCAAAGCTTCCTCTCTGAACCATATTCAGCCTCTGCTAACACGCAGAACCACGCTAGCGCCAGGTTTTGTAGTTGTGGCGTCACACTTTAGATTCATCATCTAACTTCAAGTAATGGATGTTGTCTCTAGATAGTAACACTATATTTATTATTTATTTATTTATGTCCCCTTTATTTAACCAGGTAGTGTCACGCCCTGACCATAGAGAGCTTTATATTCTCTGTGTTGGTTAGGTCGGGGTGTCACTAGTGTGGGTCATCTAGGTGATTATGGTTCTGTGTTGGTTAGGTCGGGGTGTCACTAGTGTGGGTCATCTAGGTGATTATGGTTCTGTGTTGGTTAGGTCGGGGTGTCACTAGTGTGGGTCATCTAGGTGATTATGGTTCTGTGTTGGTTATTTATTTATGTCCCCTTTATTTAACCAGGTAGTGTCACGCCCTGACCATAGAGAGCTTTATATTCTCTGTGTTGGTTAGGTCGGGGTGTCACTAGTGTGGGTCATCTAGGTGATTATGGTTCTGTGTTGGTTAGGTCGGGGTGTCACTAGTGTGGGTCATCTAGGTGATTATGGTGCTGTGTTGGTTATTTATTTATGTCCCCTTTATTTAACCAGGTAGTGTCACGCCCTGACCATAGAGAGCTTTATATTCTCTGTGTTGGTTAGGTCGGGGTGTCACTAGTGTGGGTCATCTAGGTGATTATGGTTCTGTGTTGGTTAGGTCGGGGTGTCACTAGTGTGGGTCATCTAGGTGATTATGGTGCTGTGTTGGTTAGGTCGGGGATGTCACTAGTGTGGGTCATCTAGGTGATTATGGTTCTGTGTTGGTTATTTATTTATGTCCCCTTTATTTAACCAGGTAGTGTCACGCCCTGACCATAGAGAGCTTTATATTCTCTGTGTTGGTTAGGTCGGGGTGTCACTAGTGTGGGTCATCTAGGTGATTATGGTGCTGTGTTGGTTAGGTCGGGGTGTCACTAGTGTGGGTCATCTAGGTGATTATGGTGCTGTGTTGGTTAGGTCGGGGATGTCACTAGTGTGGGTCATCTAGGTGATTATGGTTCTGTGTTGGTTATTTATTTATGTCCCCTTTATTTAACCAGGTAGTGTCACGCCCTGACCATAGAGAGCTTTATATTCTCTGTGTTGGTTAGGTCGGGGTGTCACTAGTGTGGGTCATCTAGGTGATTATGGTTCTGTGTTGGTTAGGTCGGGGTGTCACTAGTGTGGGTCATCTAGGTGATTATGGTTCTGTGTTGGTTATTTATTTATGTCCCCTTTATTTAACCAGGTAGTGTCACGCCCTGACCATAGAGAGCTTTATATTCTCTGTGTTGGTTAGGTCGGGGTGTCACTAGTGTGGGTCATCTAGGTGATTATGGTTCTGTGTTGGTTAGGTCGGGGTGTCACTAGTGTGGGTCATCTAGGTGATTATGGTGCTGTGTTGGTTAGGTCGGGGATGTCACTAGTGTGGGTCATCTAGGTGATTATGGTTCTGTGTTGGTTATTTATTTATGTCCCCTTTATTTAACCAGGTAGTGTCACGCCCTGACCATAGAGAGCTTTATATTCTCTGTGTTGGTTAGGTCGGGGTGTCACTAGTGTGGGTCATCTAGGTGATTATGGTTCTGTGTTGGTTAGGTCGGGGTGTCACTAGTGTGGGTCATCTAGGTGATTATGGTTCTGTGTTGGTTATTTATTTATGTCCCCTTTATTTAACCAGGTAGTGTCACGCCCTGACCATAGAGAGCTTTATATTCTCTGTGTTGGTTAGGTCGGGGTGTCACTAGTGTGGGTCATCTAGGTGATTATGGTTCTGTGTTGGTTAGGTCGGGGTGTCACTAGTGTGGGTCATCTAGGTGATTATGGTTCTGTGTTGGTTATTTATTTATGTCCCCTTTATTTAACCAGGTAGTGTCACGCCCTGACCATAGAGAGCTTTATATTCTCTGTGTTGGTTAGGTCGGGGATGTCACTAGTGTGGGTCATCTAGGTGATTATGGTTCTGTGTTGGTTATTTATTTATGTCCCCTTTATTTAACCAGGTAGTGTCACGCCCTGACCATAGAGAGCTTTATATTCTCTGTGTTGGTTAGGTCGGGGTGTCACTAGTGTGGGTCATCTAGGTGATTATGGTGCTGTGTTGGTTATTTATTTATGTCCCCTTTATTTAACCAGGTAGTGTCACGCCCTGACCATAGAGAGCTTTATATTCTCTGTGTTGGTTAGGTCGGGATGTCACTAGTGTGGGTCATCTAGGTGATTATGGTTCTGTGTTGGTTAGGTCGGGGTGTCACTAGTGTGGGTCATCTAGGTGATTATGGTTCTGTGTTGGTTAGGTCGGGGTGTCACTAGTGTGGGTCATCTAGGTGATTATGGTTCTGTGTTGGTTATTTATTTATGTCCCCTTTATTTAACCAGGTAGTGTCACGCCCTGACCATAGAGAGCTTTATATTCTCTGTGTTGGTTAGGTCGGGGTGTCACTAGTGTGGGTCATCTAGGTGATTATGGTTCTGTGTTGGTTAGGTCGGGGATGTCACTAGTGTGGGTCATCTAGGTGATTATGGTTCTGTGTTGGTTATTTATTTATGTCCCCTTTATTTAACCAGGTAGTGTCACGCCCTGACCATAGAGAGCTTTATATTCTCTGTGTTGGTTAGGTCGGGGTGTCACTAGTGTGGGTCATCTAGGTGATTATGGTTCTGTGTTGGTTAGGTCGGGGATGTCACTAGTGTGGGTCATCTAGGTGATTATGGTTCTGTGTTGGTTATTTATTTATGTCCCCTTTATTTAACCAGGTAGTGTCACGCCCTGACCATAGAGAGCTTTATATTCTCTGTGTTGGTTAGGTCGGGGTGTCACTAGTGTGGGTCATCTAGGTGATTATGGTTCTGTGTTGGTTAGGTCGGGGTGTCACTAGTGTGGGTCATCTAGGTGATTATGGTTCTGTGTTGGTTAGGTCGGGGATGTCACTAGTGTGGGTCATCTAGGTGATTATGGTGCTGTGTTGGTTATTTATTTATGTCCCCTTTATTTAACCAGGTAGTGTCACGCCCTGACCATAGAGAGCTTTATATTCTCTGTGTTGGTTAGGTCGGGGTGTCACTAGTGTGCGTCATCTAGGTGATTATGGTTCTGTGTTGGTTAGGTCGGGGATGTCACTAGTGTGGGTCATCTAGGTGATTATGGTTCTGTGTTGGTTAGATCGGGGTGTCACTAGTGTGGGTCATCTAGGTGATTATGGTTCTGTGTTGGTTAGGTCGGGGATGTCACTAGTGTGGGTCATCTAGGTGATTATGGTTCTGTGTTGGTTAGGTCGGGGATGTCACTAGTGTGGGTCATCTAGGTGATTATGGTGCTGTGTTGGTTAGGTCGGGGTGTCACTAGTGTGGGTCATCTAGGTGATTATGGTTCTGTGTTGGTTAGGTCGGGGTGTCACTAGTGTGGGTCATCTAGGTGATTATGGTTCTGTGTTGGTTAGGTCGGGGTGTCACTAGTGTGGGTCATCTAGGTGATTATGGTTCTGTGTTGGTTAGGTCGGGGATGTCACTAGTGTGGGTCATCTAGGTGATTATGGTGCTGTGTTGGTTAGGTCGGGGATGTCACTAGTGTGGGTCATCTAGGTGATTATGGTTCTGTGTTGGTTAGGTCGGGGTGTCACTAGTGTGGGTCATCTAGGTGATTATGGTTCTGTGTTGGTTAGGTCGGGGTGTCACTAGTGCGGGTCATCTAGGTGATTATGGTTCTGTGTTGGTTAGGTCGGGGATGTCACTAGTGTGGGTCATCTAGGTGATTATGGTTCTGTGTTGGTTAGGTCGGGGATGTCACTAGTGTGGGTCATCTAGGTGATTATGGTTCTGTGTTGGTTATTTATTTATGTCCCCTTTATTTAACCAGGTAGTGTCACGCCCTGACCATAGAGAGCTTTATATTCTCTGTGTTGGTTAGGTCGGGGTGTCACTAGTGTGGGTCATCTAGGTGATTATGGTTCTGTGTTGGTTAGGTCGGGGATGTCACTAGTGTGGGTCATCTAGGTGATTATGGTTCTGTGTTGGTTAGGTCGGGGATGTCACTAGTGTGGGTCATCTAGGTGATTATGGTGCTGTGTTGGTTATTTATTTATGTCCCCTTTATTTAACCAGGTAGTGTCACGCCCTGACCATAGAGAGCTTTATATTCTCTGTGTTGGTTAGGTCGGGGTGTCACTAGTGTGGGTCATCTAGGTGATTATGGTTCTGTGTTGGTTAGGTCGGGGTGTCACTAGTGTGGGTCATCTAGGTGATTATGGTTCTGTGTTGGTTAGGTCGGGGATGTCACTAGTGTGGGTCATCTAGGTGATTATGGTGCTGTGTTGGTTATTTATTTATGTCCCCTTTATTTAACCAGGTAGTGTCACGCCCTGACCATAGAGAGCTTTATATTCTCTGTGTTGGTTAGGTCGGGGTGTCACTAGTGTGCGTCATCTAGGTGATTATGGTTCTGTGTTGGTTAGGTCGGGGATGTCACTAGTGTGGGTCATCTAGGTGATTATGGTTCTGTGTTGGTTAGATCGGGGTGTCACTAGTGTGGGTCATCTAGGTGATTATGGTTCTGTGTTGGTTAGGTCGGGGATGTCACTAGTGTGGGTCATCTAGGTGATTATGGTTCTGTGTTGGTTAGGTCGGGGATGTCACTAGTGTGGGTCATCTAGGTGATTATGGTGCTGTGTTGGTTAGGTCGGGGTGTCACTAGTGTGGGTCATCTAGGTGATTATGGTTCTGTGTTGGTTAGGTCGGGGTGTCACTAGTGTGGGTCATCTAGGTGATTATGGTTCTGTGTTGGTTAGGTCGGGGTGTCACTAGTGTGGGTCATCTAGGTGATTATGGTTCTGTGTTGGTTAGGTCGGGGATGTCACTAGTGTGGGTCATCTAGGTGATTATGGTGCTGTGTTGGTTAGGTCGGGGATGTCACTAGTGTGGGTCATCTAGGTGATTATGGTTCTGTGTTGGTTAGGTCGGGGTGTCACTAGTGTGGGTCATCTAGGTGATTATGGTTCTGTGTTGGTTAGGTCGGGGTGTCACTAGTGCGGGTCATCTAGGTGATTATGGTTCTGTGTTGGTTAGGTCGGGGATGTCACTAGTGTGGGTCATCTAGGTGATTATGGTTCTGTGTTGGTTAGGTCGGGGGTGTCACTAGTGTGCGTCATCTAGGTGATTATGGTTCTGTGTTGGTTAGGTCGGGGATGTCACTAGTGTGGGTCATCTAGGTGATTATGGTTCTGTGTTGGTTAGGTCGGGGATGTCACTAGTGTGGGTCATCTAGGTGATTATGGTTCTGTGTTGGTTAGGTCGGGGTGTCACTAGTGTGGGTCATCTAGGTGATTATGGTTCTGTGTTGGTTAGGTCGGGGTGTCACTAGTGCGGGTCATCTAGGTGATTATGGTTCTGTGTTGGTTAGGTCGGGGTGTCACTAGTGTGGGTCATCTAGGTGATTATGGTTCTGTGTTGGTTAGGTCGGGGTGTCACTAGTGTGGGTCATCTAGGTGATTATGGTTCTATGTTGGCCAGGTACGGTTCCCAATCAGAGGCAGCTGTTTGTCGTTGTCTCTGATTGGGGATCATATTTAGGCAGCCATTTCCCCGTTATGCTTTGTGGGATCTTGTATAGTTAGTTTGCCTGTTAGGACTTATTGTTTAGCGTCACGTTTCGTTTGAGATTTATTGTTTTTGTTTTGCTGTGAGTTTCACCTAGAAATAAAAAGATGTGGAGCCCAGATCACGCTGCGCTTTGGTCCAGTTATTCTAACGAACGTGACAGGTAGGCTAGTTGAGAACAAGTTCTCATTTACAACTGTGACCCTGACCAAGATAAAGCAAAGCAGTACGACACAAACAACAACACAGAGTTACACATGGAATAAACAAACATACAGTCAATAACAACACAGAGTTACACATGGAATAAACAAACATACAGTCAATAACAACACAGAGTTACACATGGAATAAACAAACATACAGTCAATAACAACACATGGAATAAACAAAACATAGTCAATAATACAGTAGAAAAAAAGAAAACAAAAAGTTTATATACAGTGAATGTAAATGAGGTAAGATAAGGGAGGTAAGTATTTAGCTTTCACAATAACTCTATCAGGTATGGAATTGCTTATATACAAAGATGGTCAAGTTTCAGTGTGTCCTTCTACTTAGTCTACATTGAGGTCATGAACCCATCGTGGACACGTCTATCAATTAAAACCACAGGAAGAGAAACAGGAAGTCATGAACCCATCGTGGACACGTCTATCAATTGAAACCACAGGAAGAGAAACAGGAAGTCATGAACCCATCGTGGACACGTCTATCAATTAAAACAACAGGAAGAGAAACAGGAAGACATGAACTCATCGTGGACACGTCTATCAATTGAAACCACAGGAAGAGAAACAGGAAGTCATGAACCCATCGTGGACACGTCTATCAATTGAAATCACAGGAAGAGAAACAGGAAGAGTTTCCTCATGAAGATAAGCTTTACTAATGATTCATCCAATCAGAAACCTCAGAATCTACCTAGCAACAGCGTTTTGCAGATGTCCTGATTTCACATTGAACAGATGACCTCGTCAAAGGCTTCGACTTCCCATAAATTAAAACACACAGGAAGAATCAAGTTCAAGAATAATCATTTCAGACAATAATATATATATGACTCATCCAGCCCTTTATACTGACTCATCCAGCCCTTTATACTGACTCATCCAGCCCTTTATAATGACTCATCCAACCCTTTATACTGACTCATCCAGCCCTTTATAATGACTCATCCAACCCTTTATACTGACTCATCCAACCCTTTATAATGACTCATCCAGCCCTTTATAATGACTCATCCAGCCCTTTATAATGACTCATCCAACCCTTTATAATGACTTTATAATGACTCATCCAACCCTTTATAATGACTCATCCAGCCCTTTATAATGACTCATCCAGCCCTTTATAATGACTCATCCAACCCTTCATAATGACTCATCCAATTCTTTATAATGACTCATCCAACACTTTATAATTACTTTATAATGACTCATCCAACACTTTATAATTACTTTATAATGACTCATCCAACCCTTTATAATGACTCATCCAGCCCTTTATAATGACTCATCCAACCCTTTATAATGACTCATCCAACCCTTTATAATGACTCATCCAACCATGCAGAAACCTCAGAATCATCCATCTCCTGACGTGACCAACATCCTTCTGCCTCCTCCAACCCTCCCCTGTCTCTGTCCTCGTTGTAATGTTTCCAGAAAGGTCTTCTCTGTTGAAATCCTGCTTCAGACAGTCAGAAATGGAAGCCAATAGGTGATGCTCAGTGATGCTGTCTGAGGCTGCCTGACCACCTAGATGTGGTTGCTGAAGGACGGGTCTGCTGACTGGGTCATAAACGGCTGTGGTTATCGACCTGACCATCAAATATGTCCAGCGTCTACAAGATGGACTGTCTTGGCCCACTGCCATTCAGAGAGAACTACAGTGGAACAGAGAACTACAGTGGAACAGAGAACTACAGTGGAACAGAGGACTACAGTGGAACAGAGAACTACAGTGGAACAGATGACTACAGTGGAACAGAGGACTACAGTGGAACAGAGGACTACAGTGGAACAGAGAACTACAGTGGAACAGAGGACTACAGTGGAACAGAGGACTACAGTGGAACAGAGAACTACAGTGGAACAGATGACTACAGTGGAACAGAGGACTACAGTGGAACAGAGAACTACAGTGGAACAGAGGACTACAGTGGAACAGAGAACTACAGCGGAACAGAGGACTACAGTGGAACAGAGAACTACAGTGGACCAGAGGACTACAGTGGAACAGAGGACTACAGTGGAACAGAGAACTACAGCGGAACAGAGGACTACAGTGGAACAGAGAACTACAGTGGAACAGAGGACTACAGTGGAACAGAGAACTACAGTGGAACAGATGACTACAGTGGAACAGAGGACTACAGTGGAACAGAGAACTACAGTGGAACAGAGGACTACAGTGGAACAGAGAACTACAGCGGAACAGAGGACTACAGTGGAACAGAGAACTACAGTGGAACAGAGGACTACAGTGGAACAGAGAACTACAGTGGAACAGAGGACTACAGTGGAACAGAGGACTACAGTGGAACAGAGAACTACAGTGGAACAGAGGACTACAGTGGAACAGAGGATTACAGTGGAACAGAGGACTACAGCGGAACAGAGGACTAGGATTACAGTGGAACAGAGGACTAGAGCACCCTATTCCCTATAAAGTGTTCCATCCTCCATACCAAAGAGCACCCTATTCCCTATAAAGTGTTCCATCCTCCATACCAAAGAGCACCCTATTCCCTATAAAGTGTTCCATCCTCAATACCAAAGAGCACCCTATTCCCTATAAAGTGTTCCATCCTCCATACCAAAGAGCACCCTATTCCCTATAAAGTGTTCCATCCTCCATACCAAATAGCACCCTATTCCCTTATAAAGTGTTCCATCCTCCATACCAGATGCTGGCCAGAACAGTCTGTTTAAGAGACTGAGAGAGAGGAGATTATGGCCAGAACTGTCTGTTTAAGAGACCGAGGGGGAGGAGAATCTGGCCAGAACTGTCTGTTTAAGAGACTGAGGGAGAGGAGATTCTGGCCAGAACTGTCTGTTGAAGAGACCGAGAGAGAGGAGATTATGGCCAGAACTGTCTGTTTAAGAGACCGAGGGGGAGGAGAATCTGGCCAGAACTGTCTGTTTAAGAGACTGAGGGAGAGGAGATTCTGGCCAGAACTGTCTGTTGAAGAGACCGAGAGAGAGGAGATTATGGCCAGAACTGTCTGTTTAAGAGACCGAGGGGGAGGAGAATCTGGCCAGAACTGTCTGTTTAAGAGACTGAGGGAGAGGAGATTCTGGCCAGAACTGTCTGTTGAAGAGACCGAGAGAGAGGAGATTATGGCCAGAACTGTCTGTTTAAGAGACCGAGGGGGAGGAGAATCTGGCCAGAACTGTCTGTTTAAGAGACTGAGGGAGAGGAGATTCTGGCCAGAACTGTCTGTTGAAGAGACCGAGAGAGAGGAGATTATGGCCAGAACTGTCTGTTTAAGAGACCGAGGGGGAGGAGAATCTGGCCAGAACTGTCTGTTTAAGAGACTGAGGGAGAGGAGATTCTGGCCAGAACTGTCTGTTGAAGAGACCGAGAGAGAGGAGATTATGGCCAGAACTGTCTGTTTAAGAGACCGAGGGGGAGGAGAATCTGGCCAGAACTGTCTGTTTAAGAGACCGAGGGAGAGGAGATTCTGGCCAGAACAGTCTGTTTAAGAGACCGAGGGAGAGGAGATTCTGTCTAGAACTGTCAATGTTGAAGAGATCGAGGGAGAGGAGAATCTGGCCAGAACTGTCTGTTGAAGAGACCGAGGGGGAGGAGAATCTGACCAGAACTGTCTGTTTAAGAGACCGAGGGAGAGGAGATTCTGTCTAGAACTGTCAATGTTGAAGAGATCGAGGGAGAGGAGAATCTGGCCAGAACTCTCTGTTGAAGAGACCGAGGGAGAGAAGAATCTGGTCAGAACTGTCTGTTTAAGAGACGAGGGAGAGGAGATTCTGGCCAGAACTGTCTGTTTAAGAGCGAGGGAGAGGAGATTCTGGCCAGAACTGTCTGTTGAAGAGACCGAGGGAGAGGAGATTCTGGCCAGAACTGTCTGTTGAAGAGACCGAGGGAGAGGAGATTCTGGCCAGAACTGTCTGTTGAAGAGACCGAGGGAGAGGAGATTCTTGCCAGAACTGTCTGTTGAAGAGACAGAGAGAGAGGGGAGAATCTGGCCAGACCTGTCTGTTGAAGAGACCGAGGGAGAGGGGAGAATCTGGCCAGACCTCTCTGTTGAAGAGACAGAGAGAGAGGGGAGAATCTGGCCAGACCTGTCTGTTGAAGAGACCGAGGGAGAGGGGAGAATCTGGCCAGACCTGTCTGTTGAAGAGACAGAGAGAGAGAGGAGAATCTGGCCAGACCTCTCTGTTGAAGAAAGCTACTGCTGCTTGTTAGAAATAATGGTGCAGAATCTCAAGTGGAAAATGACAGCATGTACTTATCCCATCTTTCCAAAGCCTTCCTGTGGTTTTTAAAAGATGGTCTGTGAATTTGTCAAAAGAGCCATAAGTATATATTGGAGCCCATATTGATTGACTGCACAATGAAAGACATGTTTCATGTTTGAAAAGGGGTGTAAAGACGTTAAACTATGGTCTTAAAGTAGACAGCTATTGTGACTTGTTGTGTTTTAATCATGTATTTTACCAAGCTACTTCCCATATTCGCCCAGCCATTGTGCAGTCCATTAAAATAGACATTGTTGCTGTTTGCCTAAATGCACACCATTTAAATCAGATGTAAATCTCCTCTTGCTTTATAACATCTGAATATGAGGAGGAGGAACACAACAGTATTGTTAACCATGATCTCTGGGGGGTAGGGGGCATCCTAAAAGAGCCCTCAGGGTCAGCAGTATTGCTAACCATGATCTCTGGGGGGTAGGGGGCATCCTGAAAGAGCCCTCAGGGCTCAAGTCAGCAGTACTGTTAATCATGATGTCTAGGGGGGTAGGGGGCATCCTGAAAGAGCCCTCAGGGGTCCGGTCAGCAGTACTGTTAACCATGATGTCTAGGGGGGTAGGGGGCATCCTGAAAGAGCCCTCAGGGTCAGCAGTACTGTTAACCATGATGTCTAGGGGGTAGGGGGCATCCTGAAAGAGCCCTCAGGGTCAACAGTACTGTTAACCATGATGTCTAGGGGGTAGGGGGCATCCTGAAAGAGCCCTCAGGGGTCCGGTCAGCAGTATTGTTAACCATGATGTCTAGGGGGGTAGGGGGCATCCTAGAAGAGCCCTCAGGGCTCCGGTCAGCAGTATTGTTAACCATGATGTCTAGGGGGGTAGGGGGCATCCTGAAAGAGCCCTCAGGGTCAGCAGTACTGTTAACCATGATGTCTAGGGGGTAGGGGGCATCCTGAAAGAGCCCTCAGGGTCAACAGTACTGTTAACCATAATGTCTAGGGGGTAGGGGGCATCCTAGAAGAGCCCTCAGGGTCAACAGTACTGTTAACCATGATGTCTAGGGGGTAGGGGGCATCCTGAAAGAGCCCTCAGGGTCAACAGTACTGTTAACCATGATGTCTATAGGGGTAGGGGGCATCCTAGAAGAGCCCTCAGGGCTCCGGTCAACAGTAAAAACCTACATAGGGAATAGGGTGCTATTTGGTATGCAGAGTGGAGCACTATATAGGGAATAGGGTGCTATTTGGTATGCAGAGTGGATCACTATATAGGGAATAATGTGCTATTTGGTATGCAGAGTGGATCAGTATATAGGGAATAGGGTGCTGTTCGGTATGCAGAGAGGATCACTATATAGGGAATAGGGTGCTATTCGGTATGCAGAGTGGATCAGTATATAGGGAATAGGGTGCTATTTGGTATGCACTATATAGGGAATAGGGTGCTATTTGGTATGCACTATATAGGGAATAGGGTGCTATTTGGTATGCACAAAATATAGGGAATAGGGTGCTATTTGGTATGCACTATATAGGGAATAGGGTGCTATTTGGTATGCACTATATAGGGAATAGGGTGCTATTCGGTATGCACTATATAGGGAATAGGGTGCTATTTGGTATGCACTATATAGGGAATAGGGTGCTATTTGGTATGCAGAGTGGAGCACATATAGGGAATAGGGTGCTATTCGGTATGCAGAGTGGAGCACATATAGGGAATAGGGTGCTATTCGGTATGCAGAGTGGATCAGTATATAGGGAATAAGGTGCTATTTGGTTTGCACTATATAGGGAATAGGGTGCTATTTGGTATGCACTATATAGGGAATAGGGTGCTATTTGGTATGCACTATATAGGGAATAGGGTGCTATTTGGTATGCACAAAATATAGGGAATAGGGTGCTATTTGGTATGCACTATATAGGGAATAGGGTGCTATTTCGTATGCACTATATTGGGAATAGGGTGCTATTTGGTATGCACAAAATATAGGGAATAGGGTGCTATTTGGTATGCACTATATAGGGAATAGGGTGCTATTTGGTATGCACTATATAGGGAATAGGGTGCTATTTGGTATGCACTATATAGGGAATAGGGTGCTATTTGGTATGCAGAGTGGAGCACTATATAGGGAATAGGGTGCTATTTGGTATGCACTATATAGGGAATAGGGTGCTATTTGGTATGCACTATATAGGGAATAGGGTGCTATTTGGTATGCAGAGTGGAACACTATATAGGGAATAGGGTGCTATTTGATATGCAGAGTGGAGCACATATAGGGAATAGGGTGCTATTTGGTATGCAGAGTGGAACACTATATAGGGAATAGGGTGCTATTTGATATGCAGAGTGGAGCACATATTGGGAATAGGGTGCTATTTGGTATGCACAAAATATAGGGAATAGGGTGCTATTTGGTATGCACTATATAGGGAATAGGGTGCTATTTCGTATGCACTATATTGGGAATAGGGTGCTATTTGGTATGCACAAAATATAGGGAATAGGGTGCTATTTGGTATGCACTATATAGGGAATAGGGTTCTATTTGGTATGCACTATATAGGGAATAGGGTTCTATTCGGTATGCACTATATAGGGAATAGGGTGCTATTTGGTATGCACAAAATATAGGGAATAGGGTGCTATTTGGTATGCAGAGTGGAGCACATATAGGGAATAGGGTGCTATTTGGTATGCACTATATAGGGAATAGGGTGCTATTTGGTATGCACTATATAGGGAATAGGGTGCTATTTGGTATGCAGTATATAGGGAATAGGCTGCTATTTGGTATGCACTATATAGGGAATAGGGTGCTATTTGGTATGCACTATATAGGGAATAGGGTGCTATTTGGTATGCACTATATAGGGAATAGGGTGCTATTTGTTATGCACTATATAGGGAATAGGGTGCTATTTGGTATGCACTATATAGGGAATAGGGTGATATTTGGTATGCACTATATAGGGAATAGGGTGCTATTTGGTATGCAGAGTGGAACACTATATAGGGAATAGGGTGCTATTTGATATGCAGAGTGGAGCACATATAGGGAATAGGGTGCTATTTGGTATGCAGAGTGGAACACTATATAGGGAATAGGGTGCTATTTGATATGCAGAGTGGAGCACATATTGGGAATAGGGTGCTATTTGGTATGCACAAAATATAGGGAATAGGGTGCTATTTGGTATGCACTATATAGGGAATAGGGTGCTATTTCGTATGCACTATATTGGGAATAGGGTGCTATTTGGTATGCACAAAATATAGGGAATAGGGTGCTATTTGGTATGCACTATATAGGGAATAGGGTGCTATTTGGTATGCACTATATAGGGAATAGGGTTCTATTCGGTATGCACTATATAGGGAATAGGGTGCTATTTGGTATGCACTATATAGGGAATAGGGTGCTATTTGGTATGCAGAGTGGAGCACATATAGGGAATAGGGTGCTATTTGGTATGCACTATATAGGGAATAGGGTGCTATTTGGTATGCACTATATAGGGAATAGGGTGCTATTTGGTATGCACTATATAGGGAATAGGGTGCTATTTGGTATGCACTATATAGGGAATAGGGTGCTATTTGGTATGCACTATATAGGGAATAGGGGGATATATGTTTTATTGTGAAACAAACAAGAAACAAGACAACAACAAAAACAACAAACAACTTGAGCGTGCAAAACTATTCATCCCCCCCAAAGGCAATACTTGGTAGAGCCACCTTCCGCAGCAATTACAGCTGCAAGTCTCTTAGGGTATGTCTATAAGCTTGGCACATATAGCTACATTCTTCAAGGCAAAATTGCTCCAGCTGCTTCAAGTTAGATGGATTCTGCTGGTGTACAGCAATCTTTAAGTCATACCACAGATTCTCAATTTGATTGAGGTCTGGGCTAGACCCCCATAGAGTTCCTACTGAAGGGTTGATTCATACTGAGCCTGGTGAGGAAGCTACCATGTCAATAACAGAGTTCCTACTGAAGGGTTGATTCATACTGAGTCTGGTGAGGAAGATACCATGTCAATAACAGAGTTCCTACTGAAGGGTTGATTCATACTGAGCCTGGTGAGGAAGCTACCATGTCAATAACAGACTTCCTACTGAAGGGTTGATAACATGGTGAGGAAGCTGAGAGCTTTAGAGCTACAGTATGTAATGCTACGTTATGGTATGTCGTGTTACGCTACGTTACGGTACTCTACGTTATGGTATGTCGTGTTACGCTATGTTACGGTACTCTACCTTATGGTATGTCGTGTAACTGTACTCTACATTATGGTATGTCGTGTAACGGTACTCTACATTATGGTATGTCGTGTAACGGTACTCTACATTATGGTAAGTCGTGTAACGGTACTATACATTATGGTATGTCGTGTAACGGTACTCTACATTATGGTATGTCGTGTAACGGTACTCTACATTATGGTATGTCGTGTAACGGTACTCTACGTTATGGTATGTCGTGTCACGGTACTCTACATTATGGTATGTTGTGTAACGGTCCTCTACGTTATGGTATGTCACGTTACGCTACGTTATGGTACGCTACATTATGGTATGTCGTGTAACGGTATGCTACGTTATGGTATGTCACGTTACGCTACGTTATGGTAAGCTACATTATGGTATGTCGTGTAACGGTACTCTACGTTATGGTATGTCACGTTACGCTACGTTATGGTACGCTACATTATGGTATGTCGTGTAACGGTACTCTACATTATGGCATGTCGTGTAACGTTACTCTACGTTATGGTATGTCGTGTAACGGTACTCTACATTATGGCATGTCGTGTAACGGTACTCTACGTTATGGTATGTCGTGTAACGGTACTCTACGTTATGGTATGTCACGTTACGGTACTCTACATTATGGTATGTCGTGTAACGGTACTCTACATTATGGCATGTCGTGTAACGGTACTCTACGTTATGATATGTCGTGTAACGGTACGCTACGTTATGGTATGTCGTGTAACGGTACTCTACGTTATGGTATGTCACGTTACGGTACTCTACATTATGGTATGTCGTGTAACGGTACTCTACATTATGGTATGTCGTGTAACGGTACTCTACAATATGGTATGTCGTGTAACTGTACTCTACGTTATGGTATGTCGTGTAACGGTACTCTACATTATGGTAAGTCGTGTAACGGTACTATACGTTATGGTATGTCGTGTAACGGTACTCTACATTATGGTATGTCGTGTAACGGTACTCTACGTTATGGTATGTTGTGTAACGGTACTCTACATTATGGTATGTCGTGTAACGGTACTCTACATTATGGTATGTCGTGTAACGGTACTCTACATTATGGTAAGTCGTGTAACGGTACTATACATTATGGTATGTCGTGTAACGGTACTCTACATTATGGTATGTCGTGTAACGGTACTCTACATTATGGTATGTCGTGTAATGGTACTCTACGTTATGGTATGTCGTGTAACGGTACTCTACGTTATGGTATGTCATGTAACGGTACTCTACATTACAGGATGTCGTGTTACGCTACGTTACGCTACGTTAGGGTACTCTACATTATGGTATGTCGTGTAATGGTCCTCTACGTTATGGTATGTCACGTTACGCTACGTTATGGTACGCTACATTATGGTATGTCGTGTAACGGTATGCTACGTTATGGTATGTCACGTTACGCTACGTTATGGTAAGCTACATTATGGTATGTCGTGTAACGGTACTCTACGTTATGGTATGTCACGTTACGCTACGTTATGGTACGCTACATTATGGTATGTCGTGTAACGGTACTCTACATTATGGTATGTCGTGTAACGGTACTCTACGTTATGGTATGTCGTGTAACGGTACGCTACGTTATGGTATGTCGTGTAACGGTACTCTACATTATGGTATGTCGTGTAACGGTACTCTACATTATGGTATGTCGTGTAACGGTACTCTACATTATGGCATGTCGTGTAACGGTACTCTACGTTATGGTATGTCGTGTAACGGTACGCTACGTTATGGTATGTCGTGTAACGGTACTCTACGTTATGGTATGTCACGTTACGGTACTCTACATTATGGTATGTCGTGTAACGGTACTCTACATTATGGTATGTCGTGTAACGGTACTCTACATTATGGTATGTCGTGTAACGGTACTCTACATTATGGTATGTCGTGTAACGGTACTCTACGTTATGGTATGTCGTGTAACGGTACTCTACGTTATGGTATGTCGTGTAACGGTACTCTACATTATGGTATGTTGTGTTACGCTACGTTACGCTATGTTAGGGTACTCTACATTATGGTATGTTATTAAATTATGTTATATGATACGTTATATGTTGTGATATGTTGTGATATTTTCACATCAATGAGGTGAGAGGTCATCACTTCATATGCATATTTTCCTCTAACAAAGATCTGAATCAGACCAAGACATTTCCCCTCTAGAATATATCATGCAGAGGATCCAGTAACGGTGCCTTCCTCAATCCAAGGGGATTCCTTCCTCACTCCAAGGGGATTCCTTCCTCAATCCAAGGGGATTCCTTCCTCACTCCAAGGGGATTCCTTCCTCACTCCAAGGGGATTCCTTCCTCACTCCAAGGGGATTCCTTCCTCAATCCAAGGGGATTCCTTCCTCAATCCAAGGGGATTCCTTCCTCAATCCAAGGGGATTCCTTCCTCACTCCAAGGGGATTCCTTCCTCACTCCAAGGGGATTCCTTCCTCAATCCAAGGGGATTCCTTCCTCAATCCAAGGGGATTCCTTTTCATTCTCCTCCCTTCAGCACATTCAGCTTTCTCAGACGGTGAAGATTCAACCCCAGACTAATGGAAGTGGGCGATCAAAATGACTTCCTGCTCCTTCCACTTCCTAATTAGAATATATAATTAATAGGAATATTCAAGGGGTGACCTTTTCTACTCCGAGACAATAACACATAACAGATTATCATAATTATAACCCATTATAACAGATTATCATTATTGTCACAGATTATCCACAGGAGAAAAGGACCGGCTCCGTGTATTTATTTGACAGCATTAACACGCTTGGCAAGCAAACACTTGGAGGTGGTTAATTTCTCACAGCCCCACATCTCGCCATGCGGTCGTTGTTCAATACACATAAATACCAGCCTGTTTAATATGGTTCATTTAAACAGGAGCCTGATTATAACCTCCACACGATCAGTGTCCCGAAATCGGGACAGCTGTTGCTCAGAATGCGATATATGACTAGAATGGGAAATAGACATGTCTTATATCGTCAGAAAGGAGCACAGTTTTCATTCCAGCACGGAATAAATATTTTTGAGGTATTGATGCAGGGCTCATCCCCTGATTAAATAAAGGTTAAATAAATCATAATAAGGTATTGATGCAGGGCTCATCCCCTGATTAAATAAAGGTTAAATAAATCATAATAAGGTAGTGATGCAGGACTCATCCCCTGATTAAATAAATCATAATAAGGTATTGATGCAGGGCTCATCCCCTGATTAAATAAATCATAATAAGGTATTGATGCAGGGCTCATCCCCTGATTAAATAAATCATAATAAGGTAGTGATGCAGGGCTCATCCCCTGATTAAATAAATCATAATAAGGTAGTGATGCAGGGCTCATCCCCTGATTAAATAAATCATAATAAGGTATTGATGCAGGGCTCATCCCCTGATTAAATAAAGGTTAAATAAATCATAATAAGGTAGTGATGCAGGACTCATCCCCTGATTAAATAAATCATAATAAGGTATTGATGCAGGGCTCATCCCCTGATTAAATAAATCATAATAAGGTATTGATGCAGGGCTCATCCCCTGATTAAATAAATCATAATAAGGTAGTGATGCAGGGCTCATCCCATGATTAAATAAATCATAATAAGGTATTGATGCAGGGCTCATCCCCTGATTAAATAAATCATAATAAGGTAGTGATGCAGGGCTCATCCCCTGATTAAATAAATCATAATAAGGTATTGATGCAGGGCTCATCCCCTGATTAAATAAAGGTTAAATAAATCATAATAAGGTAGTGATGCAGGGCTCATCCCCTGATTAAATAAATCATAATAAGGTAGTGATGCAGGGCTCATCCCCTGATTAAATAAATCATAATAAGGTATTGATGCAGGGCTCATCCCCTGATTAAATAAAGGTTAAATAAATCATAATAAGGTAGTGATGCAGGACTCATCCCCTGATTAAATAAATCATAATAAGGTAGTGATGCAGGACTCATCCTCTGATTAAATAAATCATAATAAGGTATTGATGCAGGGCTCATCCCCTGATTAAATAAATCATAATAAGGTAGTGATGCAGGGCTCATCCCCTGATTAAATAAATCATAATAAGGTATTGATGCAGGGCTCATCCCCTGATTAAATAAAGGTTAAATAAATCATAATAAGGTATTGATGCAGGGCTCATCCCCTGATTAAATAAAGGTTAAATAAATCATAATAAGGTAGTGATGCAGGGCTCATCCCCTGATTAAATAAATCATAATAAGGTATTGATGCAGGGCTCATCCCCTGATTAAATAAATCATAATAAGGTATTGATGCAGGGCTCATCCCCTGATTAAATAAAGGTTAAATAAATCATAATAAGGTATTGATGCAGGGCTCATCCCCTGATTAAATAAAGGTTAAATAAATCATAATAAGGTATTGATGCGGGGCTCATCCCCTGATTAAATAAAGGTTAAATAAATCATAATAAGGTAGTGATGCAGGGCTCATCCCCTGATTAAATAAAGGTTAAATAAATCATAATAAGGTATTGATGCGGGGCTCATCCCCTGATTAAATAAAGGTTAAATAAATCATATTAAGGTATTGATGCAGGGCTTATCCCCTGATTAAATAAAGGTTAAATAAATCATAATAAGGTATTGATGCAGGGCTCATCCCCTGATTAAATAAAGGTTAAATAAATCATAATAAGGTGTTGATGCAGGGCTCATCCCCTGATTAAATAAAGGTTAAATAAATCATAATAAGGTATTGATGCAGGGCTCATCCCCTGATTAAATAAAGGTTAAATAAATCATAATAAGGTATTGACGCAGGGCTCATCCCCTGATTAAATAAAGGTTAAATAAATCATAATAAGGTATTGATGCAGGGCTCATCCCCTGATTAAATAAAGGTTAAATAAATCATAATAAGGTATTGATGCAGGACTCATCCCCTGATTAAATAAAGGTTAAATAAATCATAATAAGGTAGTGATGCAGGGCTCATCCCCTGATTAAATAAAGGTTAAATAAATCATAATAAGGTATTGATGCAGGGCTCATCCCCTGATTAAATAAAGGTTACATAAATCATAATAAGGTAGTGATGCAGGACTCATCCCCTGATTAAATAAAGGTTAAATAAATCATAATAAGGTAGTGATGCAGGGCTCATCCCCTGATTAAATAAAGGTTAAATAAATCATAATAAGGTATTGATGCAGGGCTCATCCCCTGATTAAATAAAGGTTAAATAAATCATAATAAGGTATTGATGCAGGGCTCATCCCCTGATTAAATAAAGGTTAAATAAATCATAATAAGGTAGTGATGCAGGGCTCATCCCCTGATTAAATACATCATAATAAGGTATTGATGCAGGGCTCATCCCCTGATTAAATAAAGGTTAAATAAATCATAATAAGGTAGTGATGCAGGGCTCATCCCCTGATTAAATAAAGGTTAAATAAATCATAATAAGGTATTGGTGCAGGGCTCATCCCCTGATTAAATAAAGGTTAAATAAATCATAATAAGGTATTGATGCGGGGCTCATCCCCTGATTAAATAAAGGTTAAATAAATCATAATAAGGTATTGATGCAGGACTCATCCCCTGATTAAATAAAGGTTAAATAAATCATAATAAGGTAGTGATGCAGGGCTCATCCCCTGATTAAATAAAGGTTAAATAAATCATAATAAGGTATTGGTGCAGGGCTCATCCCCTGATTAAATAAAGGTTAAATAAATCATAATAAGGTATTGGTGCAGGGCTCATCCCCTGATTAAATAAAGGTTAAATAAATCATAATAAGGTATTGGTGCAGGGCTCATCCCCTGATTAAATAAAGGTTAAATAAATCATAATAAGGTAGTGATGCAGGGCTCATCCCCTGATTAAATAAATCATAATAAGGTATTGATGCAGGGCTCATCCCCTGATTAAATAAATCATAAAAAGGTATTGATGCAGGACTCATCCTCTGATTAAATAAATCATAATAAGGTATTGATGCAGGGCTCATCCTCTGATTAAATAAATCATAATAAGGTATTGATGCAGGGCTCATCCCCTGATTAAATAAATCATAATAAGGTATTGATGCAGGGCTCATCCCCTGATTAAATAAAGGTTAAATAAATCATAATAAGGTATTGATGCAGGGCTCATCCCCTGATTAAATAAATCATAATAAGGTATTGATGCAGGGCTCATCCCCTGGTTAAATAAATCATAATAAGGTATTGATGCAGGGCTCATCCCCTGATTAAATAAATCATAATAAGGTAGTGATGCAGGGCTCATCCCCTGATTAAATAAATCATAATAAGGTATTGATGCAGGGCTCATCCTCTGATTAAATAAAGGTTAAATAAATCATAATAAGGTAGTGATGCAGGGCTCATCCCCTGATTAAATAAATCATAATAAGGTAGTGATGCAATGCTCATCCCCTGATTAAATAAATCATAATAAGGTAGTGATGCAGGGCTCATCCTCTGATTAAATAAATCATAATAAGGTATTGATGCAGGGCTCATCCCCTGATTAAATAAAGGTTAAATAAATCATAATAAGGTAGTGATGCAGGGCTCATCCCCTGATTAAATAAAGGTTAAATAAATCATAATAAGGTATTGATGCAGGGCTCATCCCCTGATTAAATAAATCATAATAAGGTAGTGATGCAGGGCTCATCCCCTGATTAAATAAATCATAATAAGGTAGTGATGCAGGGCTCATCCCCTGATTAAATAAATCATAATAAGGTAGTGATGCAGGGCTCATCCCCTGATTAAATAAATCATAATAAGGTATTGATGCAGGGCTCATCCCCTGATTAAATAAAGGTTAAATAAATCATAATAAGGTAGTGATGCAGGGCTCATCCCCTGATTAAATAAATCATAATAAGGTATTGATGCAGGGCTCATCCCCTGATTAAATAAAGGTTAAATAAATCATAATAAGGTAGTGATGCAGGGCTCATCCCCTGATTAAATAAAGGTTAAATAAATCATAATAAGGTATTGATGCAGGGCTCATCCCCTGATTAAATAAAGGTTAAATAAATCATAATAAGGTAGTGATGCAGGACTCATCCCCTGATTAAATAAATCATAATAAGGTAGTGATGCAGGGCTCATCCCCTGATTAAATAAATCATAATAAGGTAGTGATGCAGGGCTCATCCCCTGATTAAATAAATCATAATAAGGTATTGATGCAGGGCTCATCCCCTGATTAAATAAAGGTTAAATAAATCATAATAAGGTAGTGATGCAGGGCTCATCCCCTGATTAAATAAATCATAATAAGGTAGTGATGCAGGGCTCATCCCCTGATTAAATAAATCGTAATAAGGTAGTGATGCAGGGCTCATCCCCTGATTAAATAAATCATAATAAGGTATTGATGCAGGGCTCATCCCCTGATTAAATAAATCATAATAAGGTATTGATGCAGGGCTCATCCCCTGATTAAATAAATCATAATAAGGTATTGATGCAGGGCTCATCCCCTGATTAAATAAATCATAATAAGGTATTGATGCAGGGCTCATCCCCTGATTAAATAAATCATAATAAGGTATTGATGCAGGGCTCATCCCCTGATTAAATAAAGCATAATAAGGTATTGATGCAGGGCTCATCCCCTGATTAAATAAAGGTTAAATAAATCATAATAAGGTATTGATGCAGGGCTCATCCCCTGATTAAATAAAGGTTAAATAAATCATAATAAGGTAGTGATGCAGGGCTCATCCCCTGATTAAATAAATCATAATAAGGTAGTGATGCAGGGATCATCCCCTGATTAAATAAATCATAATAAGGTAGTGATGCAGGGCTCATCCCCTGATTAAATAAAGGTTAAATAAATCATAATAAGGTAGTGATGCAGGGCTCATCCCCTGATTAAATAAAGGTTAAATAAATCATAATAAGGTAGTGATGCAGGGCTCATCCCCTGATTAAATAAAGGTTAAATAAATCATAATAAGGTATTGATGCAGGGCTCATCCCCTGATTAAATAAATCATAATAAGGTATTGATGCAGGGCTCATCCCCTGATTAAATAAATCATAATAAGGTATTGATGCAGGGCTCATCCCCTGATTAAATAAAGGTTAAATAAATCATAATAAGGTATTGATGCAGGGCTCATCCCCTGGTTAAATAAATCATAATAAGGTAGTGATGCAGGGCTCATCCCCTGATTAAATAAATCATAATAAGGTAGTGATGCAGGGCTCATCCCCTGATTAAATAAATAATAATAAGGTATTGATGCAGGGCTCATCCCCTGATTAAATAAATCATAATAAGGTATTGATGCAGGGCTCATCCCCTGATTAAATAAATCATAATAAGGTAGTGATGCAGGGCTCATCCCCTGATTAAATAAAGGTTAAATAAATCATAATAAGGTAGTGATGCAGGGCTCATCCCCTGATTAAATAAATCATAATAAGGTATTGATGCAGGGCTCATCCCCTGATTAAATAAATCATAATAAGGTAGTGATGCAGGGCTCATCCCCTGATTAAATAAATCATAATAAGGTAGTGATGCAGGGCTCATCCCCTGATTAAATAAATCATAATAAGGTATTGATGCAGGGCTCATCCCCTGATTAAATAAAGGTTAAATAAATCATAATAAGGTAGTGATGCAGGGCTCATCCCCTGATTAAATAAATCATAATAAGGTAGTGATGCAGGGCTCATCCCCTGATTAAATAAATCATAATAAGGTATTGATGCAGGGCTCATCCCCTGATTAAATAAAGGTTAAATAAATCATAATAAGGTAGTGATGCAGGGCTCATCCCCTGATTAAATAAATCATAATAAGGTAGTGATGCAGGGCTCATCCCCTGATTAAATAAAGGTTAAATAAATCATAATAAGGTATTGATGCAGGGCTCATCCCCTGATTAAATAAAGGTTAAATAAATCATAATAAGGTATTGATGCAGGGCTCATCCCCTGATTAAATAAAGGTTAAATAAATCATAATAAGGTAGTGATGCAGGGCTCATCCCCTGATTAAATAAAGGTTAAATAAATCATAATAAGGTATTGATGCAGGGCTCATCCCCTGATTAAATAAAGGTTAAATAAATCATAATAAGGTATTGATGCAGGGCTCATCCCCATGATTAAATAAATCATAATAAGGTAGTGATGCAGGGCTCATCCCCTGATTAAATAAATCATAATAAGGTATTGATGCAGGGCTCATCCCCTGATTAAATAAAGGTTAAATAAATCATAATAAGGTAGTGATGCAGGGCTCATCCCCTGATTAAATAAATCATAATAAGGTAGTGATGCAGGGCTCATCCCCTGATTAAATAAATCATAATAAGGTAGTGATGCAGGACTCATCCCCTGATTAAATAAAGGTTAAATAAATCATAATAAGGTAGTGATGCAGGGCTCATCCCCTGATTAAATAAATCATAATAAGGTAGTGATGCAGGGCTCATCCCCTGATTAAATAAATCATAATAAGGTAGTGATGCAGGGCTCATCCCCTGATTAAATAAATCATAATAAGGTATTGATGCAGGGCTCATCCCCTGATTAAATAAATCATAATAAGGTATTGATGCAGGGCTCATCCCCTGATTAAATAAATCATAATAAGGTATTGATGCAGGGCTCATCCCCTGATTAAATAAATCATAATAAGGTATTGATGCAGGGCTCATCCCCTGATTAAATAAATCATAATAAGGTATTGATGCAGGGCTCATCCCCTGATTAAATAAATCATAATAAGGTATTGATGCAGGGCTCATCCCCTGATTAAATAAATCATAATAAGGTATTGGTGCAGGGCTCATCCCCTGATTAAATAAATCATAATAAGGTAGTGATGCAGGGCTCATCCCCTGATTAAATAAAGGTTAAATAAATCATAATAAGGTATTGATGCAGGGCTCATCCCCTGATTAAATAAAGGTTAAATAAATCATAATAAGGTAGTGATGCAGGGCTCATCCCCTGATTAAATAAATCATAATAAGGTAGTGATGCAGGGCTCATCCCCTGATTAAATAAATCATAATAAGGTATTGATGCAGGGCTCATCCCCTGATTAAATAAAGGTTAAATAAATCATAATAAGGTATTGATGCAGGGCTCATCCCCTGATTAAATAAATCATAATAAGGTAGTGATGCAGGGCTCATCCCCTGATTAAATAAATCATAATAAGGTATTGATGCAGGGCTCATCCCCTGATTAAATAAAGGTTAAATAAATCATAATAAGGTAGTGATGCAGGGCTCATCCCCTGATTAAATAAATCATAATAAGGTATTGATGCAGGGCTCATCCCCTGATTAAATAAAGGTTAAATAAATCATAATAAGGTAGTGATGCAGGGCTCATCCTCTGATTAAATAAAGGTTAAATAAATCATAATAAGGTATTGATGCAGGGCTCATCCCCTGATTAAATAAATCATAATAAGGTAGTGATGCAGGGCTCATCCCCTGATTAAATAAATCATAATAAGGTATTGATGCAGGGCTCATCCCCTGATTAAATAAAGGTTAAATAAATCATAATAAGGTATTGATGCAGGGCTCATCCCCTGATTAAATAAATCATAATAAGGTATTGATGCAGGGCTCATCCCCTGATTAAATAAATCATAATAAGGTATTGATGCAGGGCTCATCCCCTGATTAAATAAATCATAATAAGGTATTGATGCAGGGCTCATCCCCTGATTAAATAAATCATAATAAGGTATTGATGCAGGGCTCATCCCCTGATTAAATAAATCATAATAAGGTATTGATGCAGGGCTCATCCCCTGATTAAATAAATCATAATAAGGTATTGATGCAGGGCTCATCCCCTGATTAAATAAAGCATAATAAGGTATTGATGCAGGGCTCATCCCCTGATTAAATAAATCATAATAAGGTATTGATGCAGGGCTCATCCCCTGATTAAATAAAGGTTAAATAAATCATAATAAGGTAGTGATGCAGGGCTCATCCCCTGATTAAATAAATCATAATAAGGTAGTGATGCAGGGCTCATCCCCTGATTAAATAAATCATAATAAGGTATTGATGCAGGGCTCATCCCCTGATTAAATAAATCATAATAAGGTAGTGATGCAGGGCTCATCCCCTGATTAAATAAATCATAATAAGGTAGTGATGCAGGGCTCATCCCCTGATTAAATAAATCATAATAAGGTATTGATGCAGGGCTCATCCCCTGATTAAATAAATCATAATAAGGTAGTGATGCAGGGCTCATCCCCTGATTAAATAAATCATAATAAGGTAGTGATGCAGGGCTCATCCTCTGATTAAATAAAGGTTAAATAAATCATAATAAGGTAGTGATGCAGGGCTCATCCCCTGATTAAATAAATCATAATAAGGTATTGATGCAGGGCTCATCCCCTGATTAAATAAAGGTTAAATAAATCATAATAAGGTAGTGATGCAGGGCTCATCCCCTGATTAAATAAATCATAATAAGGTATTGATGCAGGGCTCATCCCCTGATTAAATAAATCATAATAAGGTAGTGATGCAGGGCTCATCCCCTGATTAAATAAATCATAATAAGGTAGTGATGCAGGGCTCATCCCCTGATTAAATAAATCATAATAAGGTAGTGATGCAGGGCTCATCCCCTGATTAAATAAATCATAATAAGGTAGTGATGCAGGGCTCATCCCCTGATTAAATAAATCATAATAAGGTATTGATGCAGGGCTCATCCTCTGATTAAATAAATCATAATAAGGTATTGATGCAGGGCTCATCCCCTGATTAAATAAATCATAATAAGGTATTGATGCAGGGCTCATCCCCTGATTAAATAAATCATAATAAGGTAGTGATGCAGGGCTCATCCCCTGATTAAATAAAGGTTAAATAAATCATAATAAGGTAGTGATGCAGGGCTCATCCTCTGATTAAATAAAGGTTAAATAAATCATAATAAGGTAGTGATGCAGGGCTCATCCCCTGATTAAATAAATCATAATAAGGTATTGATGCAGGGCTCATCCCCTGATTAAATAAAGGTTAAATAAATCATAATAAGGTAGTGATGCAGGGCTCATCCCCTGATTAAATAAATCATAATAAGGTATTGATGCAGGGCTCATCCCCTGATTAAATAAATCATAATAAGGTAGTGATGCAGGGCTCATCCCCTGATTAAATAAATCATAATAAGGTAGTGATGCAGGGCTCATCCCCTGATTAAATAAATCATAATAAGGTAGTGATGCAGGACTCATCCCCTGATTAAATAAATCATAATAAGGTAGTGATGCAGGGCTCATCCCCTGATTAAATAAATCATAATAAGGTAGTGATGCAGGGCTCATCCCCTGGTTAAATAAAGGTTAAATAAATCATAATAAGGTAGTGATGCAGGGCTCATCCCCTGATTAAATAAATCATAATAAGGTAGTGATGCAGGGCTCATCCCCTGGTTAAATAAAGGTTAAATAAATCATAATAAGGTAGTGATGCAGGGCTCATCCCCTGATTAAATAAAGGTTAAATAAATCATAATAAGGTATTGATGCAGGGCTCATCCCCTGATTAAATAAAGGTTAAATAAATCATAATAAGGTATTGATGCAGGGCTCATCCCCTGATTAAATAAATCATAATAAGGTATTGATGCAGGGCTCATCCCCTGATTAAATAAATCATAATAAGGTATTGATGCAGGGCTCATCCCCTGATTAAATAAATCATAATAAGGTATTGATGCAGGGCTCATCCCCTGATTAAATAAATCATAATAAGGTAGTGATGCAGGACTCATCCCCTGATTAAATAAATCATAATAAGGTAGTGATGCAGGACTCATCCTCTGATTAAATAAATCATAATAAGGTAGTGATGCAGGACTCATCCCCTGATTAAATAAATCATAATAAGGTAGTGATGCAGGACTCATCCTCTGATTAAATAAATCATAATAAGGTATTGATGCAGGACTCATCCTCTGATTAAATAAATCATAATAAGGTATTGATGCAGGGCTCATCCCCTGATTAAATAAAGGTTAAATAAATCATAATAAGGTAGTGATGCAGGGCTCATCCCCTGATTAAATAAATCATAATAAGGTAGTGATGCAGGACTCATCCTCTGATTAAATAAATCATAATAAGGTATTGATGCAGGGCTCATCCCCTGATTAAATAAAGGTTAAATAAATCATAATAAGGTAGTGATGCAGGGCTCATCCCCTGATTAAATAAATCATAATAAGGTAGTGATGCAGGACTCATCCTCTGATTAAATAAATCATAATAAGGTATTGATGCAGGGCTCATCCCCTGATTAAATAAAGGTTAAATAAATCATAATAAGGTAGTGATGCAGGGCTCATCCCCTGATTAAATAAATCATAATAAGGTAGTGATGCAGGGCTCATCCCCTGATTAAATAAATCATAATAAGGTAGTGATGCAGGACTCATCCCCTGATTAAATAAATCATAATAAGGTAGTGATGCAGGGCTCATCCCCTGATTAAATAAATCATAATAAGGTATTGATGCAGGGCTCATCCCCTGATTAAATAAATCATAATAAGGTATTGATGCAGGGCTCATCCCCTGATTAAATAAAGGTTAAATAAATCATAATAAGGTAGTGATGCAGGGCTCATCCCCTGATTAAATAAATCATAATAAGGTATTGATGCAGGGCTCATCCCCTGATTAAATAAATCATAATAAGGTAGTGATGCAGGACTCATCCCCTGATTAAATAAATCATAATAAGGTAGTGATGCAGGGCTCATCCCCTGATTAAATAAATCATAATAAGGTATTGATGCAGGGCTCATCCCCTGATTAAATAAATCATAATAAGGTATTGATGCAGGGCTCATCCCCTGATTAAATAAATCATAATAAGGTATTGATGCAGGGCTCATCCCCTGATTAAATAAAGGTTAAATAAATCATAATAAGGTAGTGATGCAGGGCTCATCCCCTGATTAAATAAATCATAATAAGGTATTGATGCAGGGCTCATCCTCTGATTAAATAAAGGTTAAATAAATCATAATAAGGTAGTGATGCAGGGCTCATCCCCTGATTAAATAAAGGTTAAATAAATCATAATAAGGTAGTGATGCAGGGCTCATCCCCTGATTAAATAAAGGTTAAATAAATCATAATAAGGTATTGATGCAGGGCTCATTCCCTGATTAAATAAATCATAATAAGGTATTGATGCAGGGCTCATCCCCTGATTAAATAAATCATAATAAGGTAGTGATGCAGGGCTCATCCCCTGATTAAATAAAGGTTAAATAAATCATAATAAGGTAGTGATACAGGGCTCATCCCCTGATTAAATAAATCGTAATAAGGTAGTGATGCAGGGCTCATCCCCTGATTAAATAAATCATAATAAGGTATTGATGCAGGGCTCATCCCCTGATTAAATAAATCATAATAAGGTATTGATGCAGGGCTCATCCCCTGATTAAATAAATCATAATAAGGTATTGATGCAGGGCTCATCCCCTGATTAAATAAATCATAATAAGGTATTGATGCAGGGCTCATCCCCTGATTAAATAAAGCATAATAAGGTATTGATGCAGGGCTCATCCCCTGATTAAATAAATCATAATAAGGTATTGATGCAGGGCTCATCCCCTGATTAAATAAAGGTTAAATAAATCATAATAAGGTAGTGATGCAGGGCTCATCCCCTGATTAAATAAATCATAATAAGGTAGTGATGCAGGGCTCATCCCCTGATTAAATAAATCATAATAAGGTATTGATGCAGGGCTCATCCCCTGATTAAATAAATCATAATAAGGTATTGATGCAGGGCTCATCCCCTGATTAAATAAATCATAATAAGGTATTGATGCAGGGCTCATCCCCTGATTAAATAAATCATAATAAGGTAGTGATGCAGGGCTCATCCCCTGATTAAATAAATCATAATAAGGTATTGATGCAGGGCTCATCCCCTGATTAAATAAAGGTTAAATAAATCATAATGAGGTAGTGATGCAGGGCTCATCCCCTGATTAAATAAATCATAATAAGGTAGTGATGCAGGGCTCATCCCCTGATTAAATAAATCATAATAAGGTATTGATGCAGGGCTCATCCCCTGATTAAATAAATCATAATAAGGTAGTGATGCAGGGCTCATCCCCTGATTAAATAAATCATAATAAGGTAGTGATGCAGGGCTCATCCCCTGATTAAATAAATCATAATAAGGTATTGATGCAGGGCTCATCCTCTGATTAAATAAAGGTTAAATAAATCATAATAAGGTAGTGATGCAGGGCTCATCCCCTGATTAAATAAAGGTTAAATAAATCATAATAAGGTATTGATGCAGGGCTCATCCCCTGATTAAATAAAGGTTAAATAAATCATAATAAGGTATTGATGCAGGGCTCATCCCCTGATTAAATAAATCATAATAAGGTAGTGATGCAGGGCTCATCCCCTGATTAAATAAATCATAATAAGGTAGTGATGCAGGGCTCATCCCCTGATTAAATAAATCATAATAAGGTATTGATGCAGGGCTCATCCCCTGATTAAATAAATCATAATAAGGTATTGATGCAGGGCTCATCCCCTGATTAAATAAATCATAATAAGGTATTGATGCAGGGCTCATCCCCTGATTAAATAAATCATAATAAGGTATTGATGCAGGGCTCATCCCCTGATTAAATAAATCATATTAAGGTAGTGATGCAGGGCTCATCCCCTGATTAAATAAATCATAATAAGGTATTGATGCAGGGCTCATCCCCTGATTAAATAAAGGTTAAATAAATCATAATAAGGTATTGATGCAGGGCTCATCCCCTGATTAAATAAAGGTTAAATAAATCATAATAAGGTAGTGATGCAGGGCTCATCCCCTGATTAAATAAAGGTTAAATAAATCATAATAAGGTATTGATGCAGGGCTCATCCCCTGATTAAATAAAGGTTAAATAAATCATAATAAGGTAGTGATGCAGGGCTCATCCCCTGATTAAATAAATCATAATAAGGTATTGATGCAGGGCTCATCCCCTGATTAAATAAATCATAATAAGGTATTGATGCAGGGCTCATCCCCTGATTAAATAAAGGTTAAATAAATCATAATAAGGTATTGATGCAGGGCTCATCCCCTGATTAAATAAAGGTTAAATAAATCATAATAAGGTAGTGATGCAGGGCTCATCCCCTGATTAAATAAATCATAATAAGGTATTGATGCAGGGCTCATCCCCTGATTAAATAAATCATAATAAGGTATTGATGCAGGGCTCATCCCCTGATTAAATAAATCATAATAAGGTAGTGATGCAGGGCTCATCCCCTGATTAAATAAAGGTTAAATAAATCATAATAAGGTATTGATGCAGGGCTCATCCCCTGATTAAATAAATCATAATAAGGTATTGATGCAGGGCTCATCCCCTGATTAAATAAATCATAATAAGGTAGTGATGCAGGGCTCATCCCCTGATTAAATAAATCATAATAAGGTATTGATGCAGGGCTCATCCCCTGATTAAATAAATCATAATAAGGTATTGATGCAGGGCTCATCCCCTGATTAAATAAATCATCATAAGGTAGTGATGCAGGGCTCATCCCCTGATTAAATAAAGGTTAAATAAATCATAATAAGGTATTGATGCAGGGCTCATCCCCTGGTTAAATAAATCATAATAAGGTATTGATGCAGGGCTCATCCCCTGATTAAATAAATCATAATAAGGTATTGATGCAGGGCTCATCCCCTGATTAAATAAATCATAATAAGGTATTGATGCAGGGCTCATCCCCTGATTAAATAAATCATAATAAGGTATTGATGCAGGGCTCATCCCCTGATTAAATAAATCATAATAAGGTAGTGATGCAGGGCTCATCCCCTGATTAAATAAATCATAATAAGGTAGTGATGCAGGGCTCATCCCCTGATTAAATAAATCATAATAAGGTATTGATGCAGGGCTCATCCCCTGATTAAATAAATCATAATAAGGTAGTGATGCAGGGCTCATCCCCTGATTAAATAAAGGTTAAATAAATCATAATAAGGTAGTGATGCAGGGCTCATCCCCTGATTAAATAAAGGTTAAATAAATCATAATAAGGTATTGATGCAGGGCTCATCCCCTGATTAAATAAATCATAATAAGGTATTGATGCAGGGCTCATCCCCTGATTAAATAAATCATAATAAGGTATTGATGCAGGGCTCATCCCCTGATTAAATAAATCATAATAAGGTAGTGATGCAGGGCTCATCCCCTGATTAAATAAAGGTTAAATAAATCATAATAAGGTATTGATGCAGGGCTCATTCCCTGATTAAATAAAGGTTAAATAAATCATAATAAGGTATTGATGCAGGGCTCATCCCCTGATTAAATAAAGGTTAAATAAATCATAATAAGGTATTGATGCAGGGCTCATCCCCTGATTAAATAAATCATAATAAGGTAGTGATGCAGGGCTCATCCCCTGATTAAATAAAGGTTAAATAAATCATAATAAGGTATTGATGCAGGGCTCATCCCCTGATTAAATAAATCATAATAAGGTATTGATGCAGGGCTCATCCCCTGATTAAATAAATCATAATAAGGTAGTGATGCAGGGCTCATCCCCTGATTAAATAAATCATAATAAGGTATTGATGCAGGGCTCATCCCCTGATTAAATAAATCATAATAAGGTATTGATGCAGGGCTCATCCCCTGATTAAATAAATCATAATAAGGTATTGATGCAGGACTCATCCCCTGATTAAATAAATCATAATAAGGTATTGATGCAGGACTCATCCCCTGATTAAATAAATCATAATAAGGTATTGATGCAGGGCTCATCCCCTGATTAAATAAATCATAATAAGGTATTGATGCAGGGCTCATCCCCTGATTAAATAAATCATAATAAGGTATTGATGCAGGGCTCATCCCCTGATTAAATAAAGGTTAAATAAATCATAATAAGGTAGTGATGCAGGGCTCATCCCCTGATTAAATAAAGGTTAAATAAATCATAATAAGGTAGTGATGCAGGGCTCATCCCCTGATTAAATAAAGGTTAAATAAATCATAATAAGGTATTGATGCAGGGCTCATCCCCTGATTAAATAAATCATAATAAGGTAGTGATGCAGGGCTCATCCCCTGATTAAATAAATCATAATAAGGTATTGATGCAGGGCTCATCCCCTGATTAAATAAAGGTTAAATAAATCATAATAAGGTATTGATGCAGGGCTCATCCCCTGATTAAATAAATCATAATAAGGTAGTGATGCAGGGCTCATCCCCTGATTAAATAAATCATAATAAGGTATTGATGCAGGACTCATCCCCTGATTAAATAAATCATAATAAGGTATTGATGCAGGGCTCATCCCCTGATTAAATAAATCATAATAAGGTATTGATGCAGGGCTCATCCCCTGATTAAATAAATCATAATAAGGTAGTGATGCAGGGCTCATCCCCTGATTAAATAAATCATAATAAGGTAGTGATGCAGGGCTCATCCCCTGATTAAATAAAGGTTAAATAAATCATAATAAGGTAGTGATGCAGGGCTCATCCCCTGATTAAATAAAGGTTAAATAAATCATAATAAGGTATTGATGCAGGGCTCATCCCCTGATTAAATAAATCATAATAAGGTATTGATGCAGGGCTCATCCCCTGATTAAATAAATCATAATAAGGTATTGATGCAGGGCTCATCCCCTGATTAAATAAAGGTTAAATAAATCATAATAAGGTATTGATGCAGGGCTCATCCCCTGATTAAATAAATCATAATAAGGTATTGATGCAGGGCTCATCCCCTGATTAAATAAATCATAATAAGGTATTGATGCAGGGCTCATCCCCTGATTAAATAAATCATAATAAGGTATTGATGCAGGGCTCATCCCCTGATTAAATAAATCATAATAAGGTATTGATGCAGGGCTCATCCCCTGATTAAATAAATCATAATAAGGTATTGATGCAGGGCTCATCCCCTGATTAAATAAATCATAATAAGGTATTGATGCAGGGCTCATCCCCTGATTAAATAAATCATATTAAGGTATTGATGCAGGGCTCATCCCCTGATTAAATAAATCATAATAAGGTATTGATGCAGGGCTCATCCCCTGATTAAATAAATCATATTAAGGTATTGATGCAGGGCTCATCCCCTGATTAAATAAATCATAATAAGGTATTGATGCAGGGCTCATCCCCTGATTAAATAAATCATAATAAGGTATTGATGCAGGGCTCATCCCCTGATTAAATAAATCATAATAAGGTATTGATGCAGGGCTCATCCCCTGATTAAATAAATCATAATAAGGTAGTGATGCAGGGCTCATCCCCTGATTAAATAAATCATAATAAGGTATTGATGCAGGGCTCATCCCCTGATTAAATAAAGGTTAAATAAATCATAATAAGGTATTGATGCAGGGCTCATCCCCTGATTAAATAAATCATAATAAGGTATTGATGCAGGGCTCATCCCCTGATTAAATAAATCATAATAAGGTATTGATGCAGGGCTCATCCCCTGATTAAATAAATCATAATAAGGTATTGATGCAGGGCTCATCCCCTGATTAAATAAATCATAATAAGGTATTGATGCAGGGCTCATCCCCTGATTAAATAAATCATAATAAGGTATTGATGCAGGGCTCATCCCCTGATTAAATAAATCATAATAAGGTATTGATGCAGGGCTCATCCCCTGATTAAATAAATCATATTAAGGTATTGATGCAGGGCTCATCCCCTGATTAAATAAATCATAATAAGGTATTGATGCAGGGCTCATCCCCTGATTAAATAAATCATATTAAGGTAGTGATGCAGGGCTCATCCCCTGATTAAATAAATCATAATAAGGTATTGATGCAGGGCTCATCCCCTGATTAAATAAATCATAATAAGGTATTGATGCAGGGCTCATCCCCTGATTAAATAAATCATAATAAGGTATTGATGCAGGGCTCATCCCCTGATTAAATAAATCATAATAAGGTATTGATGCAGGGCTCATCCCCTGATTAAATAAATCATATTAAGGTAGTGATGCAGGGCTCATCCCCTGATTAAATAAATCATAATAAGGTATTGATGCAGGGCTCATCCCCTGATTAAATAAATCATAATAAGGTATTGATGCAGGGCTCATCCCCTGATTAAATAAATCATAATAAGGTATTGATGCAGGGCTCATCCCCTGATTAAATAAATCATAATAAGGTAGTGATGCAGGGCTCATCCCCTGATTAAATAAATCATAATAAGGTATTGATGCAGGGCTCATCCCCTGATTAAATAAAGGTTAAATAAATCATAATAAGGTATTGATGCAGGGCTCATCCCCTGATTAAATAAATCATAATAAGGTAGTGATGCAGGGCTCATCCCCTGATTAAATAAATCATAATAAGGTATTGATGCAGGGCTCATCCCCTGATTAAATAAAGGTTAAATAAATCATAATAAGGTATTGATGCAGGGCTCATCCCCTGATTAAATAAATCATAATAAGGTAGTGATGCAGGGCTCATCCCCTGATTAAATAAAGGTTAAATAAATCATAATAAGGTATTGATGCAGGGCTCATCCCCTGATTAAATAAAGGTTAAATAAATCATAATAAGGTATTGATGCAGGGCTCATCCCCTGATTAAATAAAGGTTAAATAAATCATAATGAGGTAGTGATGCAGGGCTCATCCCCTGATTAAATAAAGGTTAAATAAATCATAATAAGGTTTTGATGCAGGGCTCATCCCCTGATTAAATAAATCATAATAAGGTATTGATGCAGGGCTCATCCCCTGATTAAATGAATCATAATAAGGTATTGATGCAGGGCTCATCCCCTGATTAAATAAAGGTTAAATAAATCATAATAAGGTATTGATGCAGGGCTCATCCCCTGATTAAATAAATCATAATAAGGTAGTGATGCAGGGCTCATCCCCTGATTAAATAAATCATAATAAGGTATTGATGCAGGGCTCATCCCCTGATTAAATAAATCATAATAAGGTAGTGATGCAGGGCTCATCCCCTGATTAAATAAATCATAATAAGGTAGTGATGCAGGGCTCATCCCCTGATTAAATAAATCATAATAAGGTATTGATGCAGGGCTCATCCCCTGATTAAATAAATCATAATAAGGTATTGATGCAGGGCTCATCCCCTGATTAAATAAAGGTTAAATAAATCATAATAAGGTATTGATGCAGGGCTCATCCCCTGATTAAATAAAGGTTAAATAAATCATAATAAGGTATTGATGCAGGGCTCACTTTTCTTTTGCATTGAAAAGATAACACACACGCTGTTGTTCTGTTGTGGACAACATATACATGATCCCCAGCTTCCTGTCTCAATGTCTGGCGTTTCTTTTGTGTTTCAAAGATAACACACACGCCGTTGTTCTGTTGTGGACAACATCTACATGATCCCCAGCTTCCTGTCTCAATGTCTGGCGTTTCTTTTGTGTTTCAAAGATAACACACACGCCGTTGTTCTGTTGTGGACAACATCTACATGATCCCCAGCTTCCTGTCTCAATGTCTGGCGTTTCTTTTGTGTTTCAAAGATAACACACACGCCGTTGTTCTGTTGTGGACAACATCTACATGATCCCCAGCTTCCTGTCTCAATGTCTGGCGTTTCTTTTGCGTTTCAAAGATAACACACACGCCGTTGTTCTGTTGTGGACAACATCTACATGATCCCCAGCTTCCTGTCTCAATGTCTGGCGTTTCTTTTGTGTTTCAAAGATAACACACACGCCGTTGTTCTGTTGTGGACAACATCTACATGATCCCCAGCTTCCTGTCTCAATGTCTGGCGTTTCTTTTGTGTTTCAAAGATAACACACACGCCGTTGTTCTGTTGTGGACAACATCTACATGATCCCCAGCTTCCTGTCTCAATGTCTGGCGTTTCTTTTGTGTTTCAAAGATAACACACACGCCGTTGTTCTGTTGTGGACAACATCTACATGATCCCCAGCTTCCTGTCTCAATGTCTGGCTTTTCATTTGCATTTAAAAGATAACACACACGCCGTTGTTCTGTTGTGGACAACATCTACATGATCCCCAGCTTCCTGTCTCAATGTCTGGCGTTTCTTTTGCGTTTCAAAGATAACACACACGCCGTTGTTCTGTTGTGGACAACATCTACATGATCCCCAGCTTCCTGTCTCAATGTCTGGCGTTTCTTTTGTGTTTCAAAGATAACACACACGCCGTTGTTCTGTTGTGGACAACATCTACATGATCCCCAGCTTCCTGTCTCAATGTCTGGCGTTTATTTTGTGTTTCAAAGATAACACACACGCCGTTGTTCTGTTGTGGACAACATCTACATGATCCCCAGCTTCCTGTCTCAATGTCTGGCGTTTCTTTTGTGTTTCAAAGATAACACACACGCCGTTGTTCTGTTGTGGACAACATCTACATGATCCCCAGCTTCCTGTCTCAATGTCTGGCGTTTCTTTTGTGTTTCAAAGATAACACACACGCCGTTGTTCTGTTGTGGACAACATCTACATGATCCCCAGCTTCCTGTCTCAATGTCTGGCGTTTCTTTTGTGTTTCAAAGATAACACACACGCCGTTGTTCTGTTGTGGACAACATCTACATGATCCCCAGCTTCCTGTCTCAATGTCTGGCGTTTCTTTTGCGTTTCAAAGATAACACACACGCCGTTGTTCTGTTGTGGACAACATCTACATGATCCCCAGCTTCCTGTCTCAATGTCTGGCGTTTCTTTTGTGTTTCAAAGATAACACACACGCCGTTGTTCTGTTGTGGACAACATCTACATGATCCCCAGCTTCCTGTCTCAATGTCTGGCGTTTATTTTGTGTTTCAAAGATAACACACACGCCGTTGTTCTGTTGTGGACAACATCTACATGATCCCCAGCTTCCTGTCTCAATGTCTGGCGTTTCTTTTGTGTTTCAAAGATAACACACACGCCGTTGTTCTGTTATGGACAACATCTACATGATCCCCAGCTTCCTGTCTCAATGTCTGGCTTTTCATTTGCATTTAAAAGATAACACACACGCCGTTGTTCTGTTGTGGACAACATCTACATGATCCCCAGCTTCCTGTCTCAATGTCTGGCGTTTCTTTTGCGTTTCAAAGATAACACACACGCCGTTGTTCTGTTGTGGACAACATCTACATGATCCCCAGCTTCCTGTCTCAATGTCTGGCGTTTCTTTTGTGTTTCAAAGATAACACACACGCCGTTGTTCTGTTGTGGACAACATCTACATGATCCCCAGCTTCCTGTCTCAATGTCTGGCGTTTCTTTTGTGTTTCAAAGATAACACACACGCCGTTGTTCTGTTGTGGACAACATCTACATGATCCCCAGCTTCCTGTCTCAATGTCTGGCGTTTCTTTTGTGTTTCAAAGATAACACACACGCCGTTGTTCTGTTGTGGACAACATCTACATGATCCCCAGCTTCCTGTCTCAATGTCTGGCGTTTCTTTTGTGTTTCAAAGATAACACACACGCCGTTGTTCTGTTGTGGACAACATCTACATGATCCCCAGCTTCCTGTCTCAATGTCTGGCGTTTCTTTTGTGTTTCAAAGATAACACACACGCCGTTGTTCTGTTGTGGACAACATCTACATGATCCCCAGCTTCCTGTCTCAATGTCTGGCTTTTCATTTGCATTTAAAAGATAACACACACGCCGTTGTTCTGTTGTGGACAACATCTACATGATCCCCAGCTTCCTGTCTCAATGTCTGGCGTTTCTTTTGCGTTTCAAAGATAACACACACGCCGTTGTTCTGTTGTGGACAACATCTACATGATCCCCAGCTTCCTGTCTCAATGTCTGGCGTTTCTTTTGTGTTTCAAAGATAACACACACGCCGTTGTTCTGTTGTGGACAACATCTACATGATCCCCAGCTTCCTGTCTCAATGTCTGGCGTTTCTTTTGTGTTTCAAAGATAACACACACGCCGTTGTTCTGTTGTGGACAACATCTACATGATCCCCAGCTTCCTGTCTCAATGTCTGGCGTTTCTTTTGTGTTTCAAAGATAACACACACGCCGTTGTTCTGTTGTGGACAACATCTACATGATCCCCAGCTTCCTGTCTCAATGTCTGGCGTTTCTTTTGTGTTTCAAAGATAACACACACTCTGTTGTTCTGTTGTGGACAACATCTACATGATCCCCAGCTTCCTGTCTCAATGTCTGGCGTTTCTTTTGTGTTTCAAAGATAACACACACGCCGTTGTTCTGTTGTGGACAACATCTACATGATCCCCAGCTTCCTGTCTCAATGTCTGGCGTTTCTTTTGTGTTTCAAAGATAACACACACGCCGTTGTTCTGTTGTGGACAACATCTACATGATCCCCAGCTTCCTGTCTCAATGTCTGGCGTTTCTTTTGCGTTTCAAAGATAACACACACGCCGTTGTTCTGTTGTGGACAACATCTACATGATCCCCAGCTTCCTGTCTCAATGTCTGGCGTTTCTTTTGTGTTTCAAAGATAACACACACGCCGTTGTTCTGTTGTGGACAACATCTACATGATCCCCAGCTTCCTGTCTCAATGTCTGGCGTTTCTTTTGTGTTTCAAAGATAACACACACGCCGTTGTTCTGTTGTGGACAACATCTACATGATCCCCAGCTTCCTGTCTCAATGTCTGGCGTTTCTTTTGCGTTTCAAAGATAACACACACGCCGTTGTTCTGTTGTGGACAACATCTACATGATCCCCAGCTTCCTGTCTCAATGTTTGGCGTTTCTTTAGCGTTTCAAAGATAACACACACGCCGTTGTTCTGTTGTGGACAACATCTACATGATCCCCAGCTTCCTGTCTCAATGTCTGGCGTTTCTTTAGCGTTTCAAAGATAACACACACGCCGTTGTTCTGTTGTGGACAACATCTACATGATCCCCAGCTTCCTGTCTCAATGTCTGGCGTTTCTTTTGCGTTTCAAAGATAACACACACGCCGTTGTTCTGTTGTGGACAACATCTACATGATCCCCAGCTTCCTGTCTCAATGTCTGGCGTTTCTTTTGTGTTTCAAAGATAACACACACGCCGTTGTTCTGTTGTGGACAACATCTACATGATCCCCAGCTTCCTGTCTCAATGTCTGGCGTTTCTTTTGTGTTTCAAAGATAACACACACGCCGTTGTTCTGTTGTGGACAACATCTACATGATCCCCAGCTTCCTGTCTCAATGTCTGGCGTTTCTTTTGCGTTTCAAAGATAACACACACGCCGTTGTTCTGTTGTGGACAACATCTACATGATCCCCAGCTTCCTGTCTCAATGTTTGGCGTTTCTTTAGCGTTTCAAAGATAACACACACGCCGTTGTTCTGTTGTGGACAACATCTACATGATCCCCAGCTTCCTGTCTCAATGTCTGGCGTTTCTTTAGCGTTTCAAAGATAACACACACGCCGTTGTTCTGTTGTGGACAACATCTACATGATCCCCAGCTTCCTGTCTCAATGTCTGGCGTTTCTTTTGTGTTTCAAAGATAACACACACGCCGTTGTTCTGTTGTGGACAACATCTACATGATCCCCAGCTTCCTGTCTCAATGTCTGGCGTTTCTTTAGCGTTTCAAAGATAACACACACGCCGTTGTTCTGTTGTGGACAACATCTACATGATCCCCAGCTTCCTGTCTCAATGTCTGGCGTTTCTTTTGCGTTTCAAAGAAAAATAGAAAACACATGTTTTTTCCTTTGTGTCTTTGTGTCTTCTACCATTCTACCATCTTCTACCAGATGTATTGTGTCATATTCTCCTTCCATTACTATCACATCTCCACAAACTTCAAAGGGTTTCCTTTACTTCACTGATTAAAACCTTTTGTGACTAGGGGGCAATATTTTCATTTTTGGGAAAATAACGTTCCCGTAGTAAACGGGATATTTTGTCAGGACAAGATGCTAGAATATGATTGATTGATTATAAACAACGTTTGCCATGTTTCTGTCGATATTATGGAGCTAATTTGGAATATTTTTTGGCGTTTTAGTGACTGCAAACGTGAAGAACAAACGGAGCTATTTCGCCTACAAAAATAATATTTTCGTGAGTGAAAACATCCGAAGCTCATCAAAGGTAAACGATTTAATTTGATTGCTTTTCTGATTTCCGTGACCAAGTTACCTGCTGCTAGCTGGACAAAATGCTATACTAGGCTATCGATAAACTTACACAAATGCTTGTCTAGCTTTGGCTGTAAAGCATATTTTGAAAATCTGAGATGACAGGGTGATTAACAAAAGGCTAAGCTGTGTCTCAATATATTTAATTTGTGATTTTCATGAATAGGAATATTTTCTAGGAATATCTATGTCCGTTGCGTTATGCTAATTAGTGTCAGGCGATGATTACGCTCCCGCATGCGGGATGGGTAGTCACTAGAGGTTTAAGACTTCTGTCTGACTGACTGACTGTCTGTCTGACTGTCTGACTGACTGACTGTCTGTCTGACTGACCATCTGACTGACTGACCGTCTGACTGTCTCACTGACTGTCTGACTGACTGTCTGGCTGACTGACTGAGCATCTGACTGACTGACTGAATGACTGACTGTCTGACTGACTGCCCATCTAACTGGCTGACTGTCTGACTGTCTGACTGACTGACTGACTGTCTGACTGACTGTCTGACTGACCATCTGACTGACTGACTGGCTGACTGACTGACTGACTGACCATCTGACTGACTGACCGGCTGACTGACTGACTGGCTGACTGACCATCTGACTGTCTGTCTCACTGTCTGACTGTCTGTCTGTCTGACTGACTGACCGTCTGACTGACTGACCGACTGACCAACTGACTGACTGACTGACCATCTGACTGACTGACTGGCTGACTGTCTGAATGTCTGAATGACTGTCTGACTGACTGACCGTCTGACTGACTGTCTGACTGACTGGCTGACTGACTGGCTGACTGACTGACCATCTGACTGACTGACTGGCTGACTGACCGACTGATTGACTGACCACCTGACTGACTGTCTGACTGGCTAACTGTCTGACCATCTGACTGACTGTCTGACTGACTGGCTGACTGGCTGACTGACTGACCATCTGATTGACTGACTGACTGACTGACCACCTGACTGACTGGCTGACTGACTGACTGACTGACTGACCACCTGACTGACTGTCTGACTGGCTAACTGTCTGACCATCTGACTGACTGACTGGCTGGCTGACTGACTGTCTGTCTGACTGACCATCTGACTGACTGTCTGACTGTCTGACTCACTGACTGACCATCGGACGGACTGACTGACTGACTGTCTGACTGACTGACCATCTGACTGACCGACTGGCTGACTGACTGACCATCTGACTGACTGGCTGACTGACCATCTGACTCACTGACTGACTGACTGACCATTTGACTGACTGACTGGCTGACTGTGTGACTGACTGACTGACTGTCTGACTGACTGACTGTCTGACTGACCGTCTGACTGACCGACTGACTGTCTGACTGACTGATTGACTGTCTGACCGACCATCTGACTGTCTGACTGATTGACTGACCATCTGACTGACCGACTGACTGTCTGACTGACTGATTGACTGTCTGACCGTCTAACTGACCATCTGACTGTCTGACTGATTGACTGACCGTCTGACTGTCTGACTGACTGACTGACTGTCTGACTGACCATCTGACTGACCGTCTGACTGTATGACTGTCTGACTGACCATCTGACCGTCTGTCTGTCTGTCTGTCTGACTGTATGACTGTCTGACTGACCGTCTGACCGTCTGACTGACTGCCAGAGAGCTCTATTGATAACCAGCATTAATAACTCATGTTGCCGTTTGTCATATAAAGTATAAAACATTGTGATTGGTTCAGACAGATGACATCATGATGACATCATCACTGAGTCAATGTTCTACCTGATGTCATTCAGACTTCCAATACTGGTCCTATCTTCCCAGATATACACTATACTGCCAGTGACTACAGGTATAGCCAATATCCAGTTCTGTTTGAGACTGACTGAAGAAAGACTCTCCTTGTCAGAGGTGTCCATAAAAGGCTCTAGTCTATGTTACCTCCTAAATGGCACCTAGTCCCCTATATACTGTAGGGCCAAAAGGGATTTAGTCTAAAGTAGTGCACTATGTAGAGAATAGGGTTCCATTTGGTCTAAAGTAGTGCACTATGTAGAGAATAGGGTTCAGTTTAGTCTAAAGTAGTGCACTATATAGGGAATAGGGTTCCATTTGGTCTAAAGTAGTGATCTATGTAGGGAATAGGGTTCCACTTGGAACGCATCCTTTCTGCCTTCTCAGCAGGAACCAAGTAGGAAGTGTAACATTTCCTCTGCTTTCAAAATAGAGTCCATCCACACCCTCGTCTAATAGGATATCTGATGTCCCACATTAGATGAACCCGGGGCTCTACAACAGTGTTCTCCCTGGCACTGTCCCCTATGGCACCCTATTGTAGTGGGACTAGGTTGTCCTGCGCTCGCTCAGGGCAGAAGTAGTGCACTACATAGGGGACAGGGTACCATTTGAACTGTAGTTGACGGTGGCTTAACACATCGCCTCTCTGCCAGGAGAGGAGTGGTGGATATTGTGTTGTAATCAGTGATGTCAGGCTCCAACAGTCTCCATCTGCATGCAGAGGGCAGGGAATGAGCAACATGCCAATAATTCAATTAAAGTGACATTTGATATGTGGCCGTGCTAATGTAGCTAGTTATGTAGCGTTGAGGCCCTGCTAATGTAGCTAGTTATGTAGCGTTGATGCCCTGCTAATGTAGCTAGTTATGTAGCGTTGAGGCCCTGCTAATGTAGCTAGTTATGTAGCGTTGAGGCCCTGCTAATGTAGCTAGTTATGTAGCGTTGATGCCCTGCTAATGTAGCTAGTTATGTAGCGTTGAGGCCCTGCTAATGTAGCTAGTTATGTAGCGTTGATGCCCTGCTAATGTAGCTAGTTATGTAGCGTTGAGGCCCTGCTAATGTAGCTAGTTATGTAGCGTTGAGGCCCTGCTAATGTAGCTAGTTATGTAGCGTTGATGCCCTGCTAATGTAGCTAGTTATGTAGCGTTGAGGCCCTGCTAATGTAGCTAGTTATGTAGCGTTGATGCCCTGCTAATGTAGCTAGTTATGTAGCGTTGAGGCCCTGCTAATGTAGCTAGTTATGTAGCGTTGAGGCCCTGCTAATGTAGCTAGTTATGTAGCGTTGAGGCCCTGCTAATGTAGCTAGTTATGTAGCGTTGAGGCCCTGCTAATGTAGCTAGTTATGCAGCGTTGAGGCCCTGCTAATGTAGCTAGTTATGTAGCGTTGAGGCCCTGCTAATGTAGCTAGTTACGCAGCATTGAGGACGTGCTAATGTAGCTAGTTATGTAGCGTTGATGCCGTGCTAATGTAGCTAGTTATGTAGCGTTGAGGCCCTGCTAATGTAGCTAGTTATGTAGCGTTGAGGCCCTGCTAATGTAGCTAGTTATGTAGCGTTGAGGCCCTGCTAATGTAGCTAGTTATGCAGCGTTGAGGCCCTGCTAATATAGCTAGTTACGCATCGTTGAGGCCGTGCTAATGTACCTAGTTATACAGCATTGAGGATGTGCTAATGTAGCTAGTTATGCAGCATTGAGGATGTGCTAATGTAGCTAGTGATGCAGCGTTGAGGATGTGCTAATGTAGCTAGTTATACAGCATTGAGGATGTGCTAATGTAGCTAGTTACGCATCGTTGAGGCCGTGCTAATGTACCTAGTTATACAGCATTGAGGATGTGCTAATGTAGCTAGTTATGCAGCATTGAGGATGTGCTAATGTAGCTAGTTATGCAGCATTGAGGATGTGCTAATGTAGCTAGTTACGCATCGTTGAGGCCCTGCTAATGTAGCTAGTTACGCATCGTTGAGGCCGTGCTAATGTAGCTAGTTATGCAACGTTGAGGCCCTGCTAATGTAGCTAGTTATGTAGCGTTGAGAACGTGCTAATGTAGCTAGTTATGCAGCATTGAGGCCGTGCTAATGTAGCTAGTTATGTAGCGTTGAGAACCTGCTAATGTAGCTAGTTATGCAGCATTGAGGCCGTGCTAATGTAGCTAGTTACGCAGCATTGAGGCCGTGCTAATGTACCTAGTTATACAGCATTGAGGATGTGCTAATGTAGCTAGTTACGCATCGTTGAGGCCGTGCTAATGTACCTAGTTATACAGCATTGAGGATGTGCTAATGTAGCTAGTTACGCATCGTTGAGGCCGTGCTAATGTAGCTAGTTATGTAGCGTTGAGGATGTGCTAATGTAGCTAGTTATGTAGCGTTGAGGATGTGCTAATGTAGCTAGTTATACAGCGTTGAGGATGTGCTAATGTAGCTAGTTATACAGCGTTGATGCCGTGCTAATGTAGCTAGTTATGTAGCGTTGATGCCGTGCTAATGTAGCTAGTTACGCATCGTTGAGGCCGTGCTAATGTAGCTAGTTATGTAGCGTTGATGCCCTGCTAATGTAGCTAGTTACGCATCGTTGAGGCCGTGCTAATGTAGCTAGTTATGCAGCGTTGAGGCCCTGCTAATGTAGCTAGTTATGTACCGTTGAGAACCTGCTAATGTAGCTAGTTATGCAGCATTGAGGCCGTGCTAATGTAGCTAGTGATACAGCATTGAGGCCGTGCTAATGTAGCTAGTGATGCAGCATTGAGGCCGTGCTAATGTAGCTAGTTATGCAGCATTGAGGCCGTGCTAATGTAGCTAGTTACGCAGCATTGAGGCCGTGCTAATGTACCTAGTTATACAGCATTGAGGATGTGCTAATGTAGCTAGTTATGCAGCATTGAGGATGTGCTAATGTACCTAGTTATGTAGCGTTGAGGATGTACTAATGTAGCTAGTTATACAACATTGAGGATGTCCTAATGTAGCAAATTATACAGCATTGAGGATGTGCTAATGTAGCTTGTTATACAGCATTGAGGATGTGCTAATGTACCTAGTTATACAGCATTGAGGATGTGCTAATGTAGCTAGTTATACAGCATTGAGGATGTGCTAATGTAGCTAGTGATGCAGCGTTGAGGATGTGCTAATGTAGCTAGTTATACAGCATTGAGGATGTGCTAATGTAGTTAGTTATACAGCATTGAGGATGTGCTAATGTAGCTAGTTACGCAGCATTGAGGATGTGCTAATGTAGCTAGTTACGCAGCATTGAGGATGTGCTAATGTAGCTAGTTATACATCGTTGAGGCCCTGCTAATGTAGCTAGTTACGCATCGTTGAGGCCGTGCTAATGTAGCTAGTTATGTAGCGTTGAGGCCCTGCTAATGTAGCTAGTGATGTAGCGTTGAGGCCGTGCTAATGTAGCTAGTTATGTAGCGTTGATGCCCTGCTAATGTAGCTAGTGATGCAGCATTGAGGATGTGCTAATGTAGCTAGTTATACAGCATTGATGCCCTGCTAATGTAGCTAGTTATACAGCATTGAGGATGTGCTAATGTAGCTAGTTATACAGCATTGATGCCCTGCTAATGTAGCTAGTTATACAGCATTGAGGATGTGCTAATGTAGCTAGTTATACAGCATTGAGGCCGTGCTAATGTAGCTAGTTATGTAGCGTTGATGCCCTGCTAATGTAGCTAGTTATACAGCATTGAGCCCGTGCTAATGTAGCTAGTTATGTAGCGTTGATGCCCTGCTAATGTAGCTAGTGATACAGCATTGAGGCCGTGCTAATGTAGCTAGTTATGTAGCGTTGATGCCCTGCTGATGTAGCTAGTTATACAGCGTTGAGGCCCTGCTAATGTAGCTAGTTATACAGCATTGAGGATGTGCTAATGTAGCTAGTTATGTAGCGTTGAGGCCGTGCTAATGTACCTAGTTATACAGCATTGATGCCCTGCTAATGTAGCTAGTGATGCAGCATTGAGGATGTGCTAATGTAGCTAGTTATACAGCATTGAGGATGTGCTAATGTAGCTAGTTATACAGCGTTGAGGATGTGCTAATGTAGCTAGTTATACAGCATTGAGGATGTGCTAATGTAGCTAGTGATACAGCATTGATGCCCTGCTAATGTAGCTAGTGATGCAGCATTGAGGATGTGCTAATGTACGTAGTTATACAGCATTGATGCCCTGCTAATGTAGCTAGTTATACAGCATTGAGGATGTGCTAATGTAGCTAGTTTATACAGCATTGAGGATGTACTAATGTAGCTAGTTATACAGCGTTGAGGATGTGCTAATGTAGCTAGTTATACAGCATTGAGGATGTGCTAATGTAGCTAGTGATGCAGCGTTGAGGATGTGCTAATGTAGCTAGTTATACAGCATTGAGGATGTGCTAATGTAGCTAGTTATACAGCATTGAGGATGTGCTAATGTAGCTAGTTATACAGCATTGATGCCCTGCTAATGTAGCTAGTTATACAGCATTGAGGACGTGCTAATGTAGCTAGTTATACAGCATTGAGGCCGTGCTAATGTAGCTAGTTATGTAGCGTTGATGCCCTGCTAATGTAGCTAGTTATACAGCATTGAGGATGTGCTAATGTAGCTAGTTATACAGCGTTGAGGATGTGCTAATGTACCTAGTTATACAGCATTGAGGATGTGCTAATGTAGCTAGTTATGCAGCATTGAGGATGTACTAATGTAGCTAGTTATACAGCGTTGAGGATGTGCTAATGTAGCTAGTTATACAGCATTGAGGATGTGCTAATGTAGCTAGTTATACAGCATTGAGGATGTGCTAATGTAGCTAGTTATACAGCATTGAGGATGTGCTAATGTAGCTAGTTATACAGCATTGATGCCCTGCTAATGTAGCTAGTTATACAGCATTGATGCCCTGCTAATGTAGCTAGTGATGCAGCATTGAGGATGTGCTAATGTAGCTAGTTATACAGCATTGATGCCCTGCTAATGTAGCTAGTTATACAGCATTGAGGATGTGCTAATGTAGCTAGTTATACAGCATTGAGGATGTGCTAATGTAGCTAGTTATACAGCATTGAGGATGTGCTAATGTAGCTAGTTATACAGTATTGATGCCCTGCTAATGTAGCTAGTTATACAGCATTGAGGATGTGCTAATGTAGCTAGTTATACAGCATTGATGCCCTGCTAATGTAGCTAGTTATACAGCATTGAGGATGTGCTAATGTAGCTAGTTATACAGCATTGAGGATGTGCTAATGTAGCTAGTTATACAGCATTGATGCCCTGCTAATGTAGCTAGTTATACAGCATTGAGGATGTACTAATGTACCTAGTTATACAGCATTGAGGATGTGCTAATGTAGCTAGTTATACAGCATTGATGCCCTGCTAATGTAGCTAGTTATACAGCATTGAGGATGTGCTAATGTAGCTAGTTATACAGCGTTGAGGATGTACTAATGTAGCTAGTTATACAGCATTGAGGATGTACTAATGTAGCTAGTTATACAGCGTTGAGGATGTACTAATGTAGCTAGTTATACAGCATTGAGGCCGTGCTAATGTAGCTAGTTATGCAGCATTGAGGCCCTGCTAATGTAGCTAGTTATGCAGCATTGAGGATGTACTAATGTAGCTAGTTATACAGCGTTGAGGATGTACTAATGTAGCTAGTTATACAGCATTGAGGCCGTGCTAATGTAGCTAGTTATACAGCATTGAGGATGTACTAATGTAGCTAGTTATACAGCATTGAGGATGTGCTAATGTAGCTAGTTATACAGCATTGAGGATGTGCTAATGTACCTAGTTATACAGCATTGAGGATGTACTAATGTAGCTAGTTATACAGCATTGAGGATGTACTAATGTAGCTAGTTATACAGCATTGAGGATGTACTAATGTAGCTAGTTATACAGCGTTGAGGATGTACTAATGTAGCTAGTTATACAGCATTGAGGATGTACTAATGTAGCTAGTTATACAGCATTGAGGATGTACTAATGTAGCTAGTTATACAGCATTGAGGATGTACTAATGTAGCTAGTTATACAGCATTGAGGATGTGCTAATGTAGCTAGTTATACAGCGTTGAGGATGTACTAATGTAGCTAGTTATACAGCATTGAGGATGTACTAATGTAGCTAGTTATACAGCATTGAGGATGTACTAATGTAGCTAGTTATGTAGCGTTGAGGCCCTGCTAATGTAGCTAGTTATGTAGCGTTGAGGCCCTGCTAATGTAGCTAGTGATGCAGCGTTGAGGCCGTGCTAATGTAGCTAGTTATACAGCATTGATGCCCTGCTAATGTAGCTAGTTATGTAGCGTTGATGCCCTGCTAATGTAGCTAGTTATGTAGCGTTGAGGCCGTGCTAATGTAGCTAGTTATACAGCATTGATGCCCTGCTAATGTAGCTAGTTATGTAGCGTTGATGCCCTGCTAATGTAGCTAGTTATACAGCGTTGAGGCCCTGCTAATGTAGCTAGTTATACAGCATTGAGGATGTGCTAATGTAGCTAGTTATGTAGCGTTGAGGCCGTGCTAATGTACCTAGTTATACAGCATTGATGCCCTGCTAATGTAGCTAGTGATGCAGCATTGAGGATGTGCTAATGTAGCTAGTTATACAGCATTGATGCCCTGCTAATGTAGCTAGTTATACAGCATTGAGGATGTGCTAATGTAGCTAGTTATACAGCATTGAGGATGTGCTAATGTAGCTAGTTATACAGCATTGAGGATGTGCTAATGTAGCTAGTTATACAGCATTGAGGATGTGCTAATGTAGCTAGTTATACAGCATTGATGCCCTGCTAATGTAGCTAGTTATACAGCATTGAGGATGTGCTAATGTAGCTAGTTATACAGCATTGATGCCCTGCTAATGTAGCTAGTTATACAGCATTGAGGATGTGCTAATGTAGCTAGTTATACAGCATTGATGCCCTGCTAATGTAGCTAGTTATACAGCATTGAGGATGTGCTAATGTAGCTAGTTATACAGCATTGATGCCCTGCTAATGTAGCTAGTTATACAGCATTGAGGATGTGCTAATGTAGCTAGTTATACAGCATTGAGGCCGTGCTAATGTAGCTAGTTATGTAGCGTTGATGCCCTGCTAATGTAGCTAGTTATACAGCGTTGAGGCCCTGCTAATGTAGCTAGTTATACAGCATTGAGGATGTGCTAATGTAGCTAGTTATGTAGCGTTGAGGCCGTGCTAATGTAGCTAGTTATACAGCATTGAGGCCGTACTAATGTAGCTAGTGATGCAGCATCTGTGCCAGAGGTAGGAGGTCATAGGTCATACCATATGAAAAATCATCATAGAACATTTGTGTACATTTCATGAGGAATCATTTCTTCATTAACTTGAAATTGAATTAACCCCAACCCTGCTTTGGCACAAACTAATGGGGATCCATAATAAACCCCAGGAAGAGTAGCTGCTGCCTTGACAGGAACTAATGGGGATCCATAATAAACCACAGGAAGAGTAGCTGCTGCCTTGGCAGGAACTAATGGGGATCCATAACAAACCCCAGGAAGAGTAGCTGCTGCGTTGGCAGGAACTAATGGGGATCCATAATAAACCCCAGGAAGAGTAGCTGCTGCCTTGGCAGGAACTAATGGGGATCCATAATAAACCACAGGAAGAGTAGCTGCTGCCTTGGCAGGAACTAATGGGGATCCATAACAAACCCCAGGAAGAGTAGCTGCTGCCTTGGCAGGAACTAATGGGGATCCATAACAAACCCCAGGAAGAGTAGATGCTGCCTTGGCAGGAACTAATGGGGATCCATAATAAACCCCAGGAAGAGTAGCTGCTGCCTTGGCAGGAACTAATGGGATCCATAATAAACCCCAGGAAGAGTAGCTGCTGCCTTGACAGGAACTAATGGGGATCCATAATAAACCCCAGGAAGAGTAGCTGCTGCCTTGGCAGGAACTAATGGGGATCCATAATAAACCCCAGGAAGAGTAGCTGCTGCCTTGGCAGGAACTAATGGGGATCCATAATAAACCCCAGGAAGAGTAGCTGCTGCCTTGGCAGGAACTAATGGGGATCCATAATAAACCCCAGGAAGAGTAGCTGCTGCCTTGGCAGGAACTAGTAAATCTCCTGTGGAATCTGGGCTTTAACAAAGAGCCGTTGTTTTCTGACAGCCCAGTCAGTCTCCTGTGGAATCTGGGTGGTAAAGGTTGAGTGCAGATGACTTGTATGCAAAAGGGTTGACAAACAGATTGAAGAAGGAGTCTGTCCGCCCAGAACTCTCTCTCAGTCTGGTCACTATTGGTGGACTATCTACTCTGTGCAATGGGAAGACAAACAGATTGAAGAAGGAGTCTGTCCGCCCAGAACTCTCTCTCAGTCTGATCACTATTGGAGGACTATCTACTCTGTGCAATGGGAAGACAAACAGATTGAAGAAGGAGTCTGTCCGCCCAGAACTCTCTCTCAGTCTGGTCACTATTGGAGGACTATCTACTCTGTGCAATGGGCTTTTAGACACATCTGTATGGAGCCAGTGGACTAGAATACTTGAAAAGCATTTTGTAATACAGAGTACAGGTACAGAGCATTATATACAGTGCAATCGGAAGGTATTCAGACCCCATTGACTTTTTCCACATTTTGTTACGTTACAGTCTTATTCTAAAATGTATTAAATAGATTTTTCCCCTCATCAATCTACACACAACACCCCATAATGACATCACAATACCCCATAATGACATCACAATACCTCATAATGACATCACAAAAGAGTCTTGGTGGTTCCAAACTTATTCCATTTAATTATGATGGAGGCCACTGTGTTCTTGGGGACCTTCAATGCTGCAGAAATGTTTCATGACCCTTTCCCAGATCTGTGCCTCGACACAAACCTGTTTCAGAGCTCTACAGACAATTTCTTCGACCATTGCTTGGTTTGTGGGACCTTATATAGACAGGTGTGTGCCTTTCCAAATCATGTCCAATCAATTGAATTTACCACAGGTGGACTCCAATCAAGTTATAGAAACATCTAAAGGATGATCAATGGGAACAAGATGCATCTGAGCTCAATTTAGAGTCTCATAGAAAAGGGTCTGAACACTTATGTAAATAAGGTATTTATGTTTATTATTTTCAATAAATGTTCAAACATGTCTGAAAACCTGTTTCCATTTTATGTGGTATTGTGATGTCATTATGGGGTATTGTGATGTCATTATGGGGTATTGTGATGGGGTATTGTGATGTCATTATGGGGTATTGTGATGTCATTATGGGGTATTGTGATGTCATTATGCGGTATTGTGATGCCATTATGGGGTATTGTGATGTCATTATGGGGTATTGTGATGTCATTATGCGGTATTGTGATGCCATTATGGGGTATTGTGATGTCATTATGGGGTATTGTGATGTCATTATGGGGTATTGTGATGTCATTATGGGGTATTGTGATGTCATTATGGGGTATTGTGATGTCATTATGCGGTATTGTGATGTCATTATGGGGTATTGTGGTGTCATTATGCGGTATTGTATGTAGATTGCTGATGATTCTTTTTGATTTAATCCGTTTTAGAATCAGGCTGTAACGTAACAAAACGTGGACAAAGTCAAGGGGTCTGAATACTAACCGAAGGCCGTGTATATGTTGGTGATATTTGACAAAATCAGGCTTCTACACTAGCATACCAGTTCAACTGATACGAATGACTGGGATAACTGTGGTTAGGATTGCAATGGTGTTTTAATATAAAACAAAGCAGGGTTGGGGTTAAAATCAAATTCAAGTTAATAAAGAAATGGTTCCTCGTTAAATGTACAAATATGTTCCATGATGATTTTTCATATGGTATGACCTATGACCTCCTACCTCTGGCACAGATAACATGGTATGACCTCTAACCTCTGGCACAGACACTATGAGGCCAGATCCTATGGTATGACCTATGACCTCCTACCTCTGGCACAGATAACATGGTATGACCTCTAACCTCTGGCACAGACACTATGAGGCCAGATCCTATGGTATGAACTATGACCTCCTACCTCTGGCACAGATACTACGAGACCGGATTCCCTCCCTGAGCTCCAGTATGTAGAGGTGACAGGACCAGACAGTGCTCCCTGAGTTACGGTATGTAGAGGTGACAGTACCAGACAGTGCTCCCTGAGTTAAAGTATGTAGAGGTGATAGGACCAGACAGTGCTCCCTGAGTTACAGTATATAGAGGTGATAGGACCAGACAGTGCTCCTTTAGTTACAGTATGTAGAGGTGATAGGACCAGACAGTGCTCCCTGAGTTACAGTATGTAGAGGTGACAGTACCAGACAGTGCACCCTGAGTTAAAGTATCTAGAGGTGATAGGACCAGACAGTGCTCCCTGAGTTACAGTATATAGAGGTGATAGGACCAGACAGTGCTCCTTTAGTTACAGTATGTAGAGGTGATAGGACCAGACAGTGCTCCCTGAGTTACAGTATGTAGAGGTGATAGGACCAGACAGTGCTCCTGAGTGACAGTATGTAGAGGTGATAGGACCAGACAGTGCTCCCTGAGTTATAGTATGTAGAGGTGATAGGACCAGACAGTGCTCCCTGAGTTACAGTATGTAGAGGTGATAGGACCAGACAGTGCTCCTGAGTGACAGTATGTAGAGGTGATAGGACCAGACAGTGCTCCCTGAGTTACAGTATGTAGAGGTTACAGGACCAGACAGTGCTCCTTTAGTTACAGTATGTAGAGGTGATAGGACCAGACAGTTACAGTATGTAGAGGTGATAGGACCAGACAGTGCTCCTTTAGTTACAGTATGTAGAGGTGATAGGACCAGACAGTTACAGTATGTAGAGGTGACAGGACCAGACAGTTACAGTATGTAGAGGTGATAGGACCAGACAGTGCTCCTTTAGTTACAGTATGTAGAGGTGATAGGACCAGACAGTGCTCCTTTAGTTACAGTATGTAGAGGTGACAGGACCAGACAGTGCTCCTTTAGTTACAGTATGTAGAGGTGATAGGACCAGACAGTGCTCCTTTAGTTACAGTATGTAGAGGTGACAGGACCAGACAGTTACAGTATGTAGAGGTGATAGGACCAGACAGTGCTCCTTTAGTTACAGTATGTAGAGGTGATAGGACCAGACAGCGCTCTCTGAGTTACAGTATGTAGAGGTGACAGGACCAGACAGTTACAGTATGTAGAGGTGATAGGACCAGACAGTGCTCCTTTTTAGTTACAGTATGTAGAGGTGACAGGACCAGACAGTGCTCCTTTAGTTACAGTATATAGAGGTGATAGGACCAGACAGTGCTCATTTAGTTACAGTATGTAGAGGTGATAGGACAAGACAGTTACAGTATGTAGAGGTGATAGGACCAGACAGCGCTCTCTGAGTTACAGTATGTAGAGGTGATAGGACAAGACAGTTACAGTATGTAGAGGTGATAGGACCAGACAGTGCTCCTTTAGTTACAGTATGTAGAGGTGATAGGACAAGACAGTTACAGTATGTAGAGGTGATAGGACCAGACAGCGCTCTCTGAGTTACAGTATGTAGAGGTGACAGGACCAGACAGTTACAGTATGTAGAGGTGATAGGACCAGACAGTGCTCCTTTTTAGTTACAGTATGTAGAGGTGACAGGACCAGACAGTGCTCCTTTAGTTACAGTATGTAGAGGTGATAGGACCAGACAGTGCTCCCTGAGTTACAGTATGTAGAGGTGACAGGACCAGACAGTGCTCCTTTAGTTACAGTATGTAGAGGTGATAGGACCAGACAGTGCTCCCTGAGTTACAGTATGTAGAGGTGACAGGACCAGACAGTTACAGTATGTAGAGGTGATAGGACCAGACAGTGCTCCCTGAGTTACAGTATGTAGAGGTGATAGGACCAGACAGTTACAGTATGTAGAGGTGATAGGACCAGACAGTGCTCCCTGAGTTACAGTATGTAGAGGTGACAGGACCAGACAGTTACAGTATGTAGAGGTGACAGGACCAGACAGTTACAGTATGTAGAGGTGATAGGACCAGACAGTGCTCCTTTAGTTACAGTATGTAGAGGTGACAGGACCAGACAGTGCTCCCTGAGTTACAGTATGTAGAGGTGATAGGACCAGACAGTTACAGTATGTAGAGGTGACAGGACCAGACAGTGCTCCCTGAGTTACAGTATGTAGAGGTGACAGGACCAGACAGTGCTCCTTTAGTTACAGTATGTAGAGGTGATAGGACCAGACAGTTACAGTAAGTCGAGGTGACAGGACCAGACAGTTACAGTATGTAGAGGTGACAGGACCAGACAGTGCTCCTTTAGTTACAGTATGTAGAGGTGATAGGACCAGACAGTGCTCCTTTAGTTACAGTATGTAGAGGTGACAGGACCAGACAGTGCTCCTTTAGTTACAGTATGTAGAGGTGATAGGACCAGACAGTTACAGTATGTAGAGGTGACAGGACCAGACAGTTACAGTATGTCGAGGTGACAGGACCAGACAGTTACAGTATATAGAGGTGATAGGACCAGACAGTGCTCCTTTAGTTACAGTATGTAGAGGTGATAGGACCAGACAGTGCTCCTTTAGTTACAGTATGTAGAGGTGACAGGACCAGACAGTTACAGTATGTAGAGGTGATAGGACCAGACAGTGTTCCTTTAGTTACAGTATGTAGAGGTGATAGGACCAGACAGTGCACCTTTAGTTACAGTATGTAGAGGTGACAGGACCAGACAGTTACAGTATATAGAGGTGATAGGACCAGACAGTGCTCCTTTAGTTACAGTATGTAGAGGTGATAGGACCAGACAGTTACAGTATATAGAGGTGATAGGACCAGACAGTGCTCCTTTAGTTACAGTATGTAGAGGTGATAGGACCAGACAGTTACAGTATGTAGAGGTGACAGGACCAGACAGTTACAGTATGTAGAGGTGATAGGACCAGACAGTGCTCCTTTAGTTACAGTATATAGAGGTGATAGGACCAGACAGTGCTCCTTTAGTTACAGTATGTAGAGGTGATAGGACCAGACAGTTACAGTATGTAGAGGTGACAGGACCAGACAGTTACAGTATGTAGAGGTGATAGGACCAGACAGTGCTCCTTTAGTTACAGTATGTAGAGGTGATAGGACCAGACAGTTACAGTATGTAGAGGTGACAGGACCAGACATTGCCCCTTTAGTTACAGTATTTAGAGGTGACAGGACCAGACAGTGCTCCTTTAGTTACAGTATGTAGAGGTGACAGGACCAGACAGTGCTCCCTGAGTTACAGTATGTAGAGGTGATAGGACCAGACAGTTACAGTATGTAGAGGTGACAGGACCAGACAGTGCTCCTTTAGTTACAGTATGTAGAGGTGATAGGACCAGACAGCGCTCTCTGAGTTACAGTATGTAGAGGTGATAGGACCAGACAGTTACAGTATGTAGAGGTGACAGGACCAGACAGTGCTCCTTTAGTTACAGTATGTAGAGGTGACAGGACCAGACAGTGCTCTTTTAGTTACAGTATTTAGAGGTGATAGGACCAGACAGTGCTCCTTTAGTTACAGTATGTAGAGGTGACAGGACCAGACAGTGCTCTTTTAGTTACAGTATTTAGAGGTGATAGGACCAGACAGTGCTCCTTTAGTTACAGTATGTAGAGGTGATAGGACCAGACAGTGCTCCCTGAGTTACAGTATGTAGAGGTGATAGGACCAGACAGTGCTCCTTTAGTTACAGTATGTAGAGGTGACAGGCCCAGACAGTGCTCCCTGAGTTACAGTATGTAGAGGTGACAGGACCAGACAGTGCTCCCTGAGTTACAGTATGTAGGGTGAGGTTATAGGAACAGACAGGCGGCAGCCTCAGAGAGAGAGCAGACAGCGCTTCACTCTTGGTGAGAAACTGCTGTCATTAATGCATCATGAATTTACTATGGATTTATGTCATCGCTATGCCACCACACAGCACCACTAGGCCCACAGCCCTGACAGGTACTACATATCAGCCCCACCACACAGCCCTTAGAGCTGCAGAGAAATGGCTGATTACTGAGAGGCTATAAATTAACATGGACATATTTGTGTCTGTTTGTCTTTTTGCCGGCTGCTGAGGGAATACAGGATGACAACAGCTCCAATACAACTCCCCCATAATCTACAAGACAACAACTCTCCCAGAATCTACAAGACAACAACTCCCACAGAATCTACAAGACAACAACTCCCCCTGAATCTACATGACAACAACTCACCCAGAATCTATAAGACAACATCTCCCCCAGAATCTACAAGAGAAAACAACTCCCCCAGAATCTACAAGACAACAACTCCCCTAGAATCTACAAGACAACAACTCCACTAGAATCTACAAGAAACTCAGCTCCCCAGAATCTACAAGAGACTCAGCTCCCCCAGAATCTACAAGAGACTCAGCTCCCCCAGAATCTACAAGAGACTCGGCTCCCTCAGAATCTACAAGAGACTCAGCTCCCCCAGAATCTACAAGAGACTCAGCTCCCCCAGAATCTACAAGAGACTCAGCTCCCTCAGAATCTACAAGAGACTCAGCTCCCCCAGAATCTACAAGAGACTCAGCTCCCTCAGAATCTACAAGAGACTCAGCTCCCCCAGAATCTACAAGAGACTCAGTTCCCCCTAGAATCTACAAGAGACTCAGCTCCCTCAGAATCTACAAGAGACTCAGCTCCCCTAGAATCTACAAGAGACTCAGCTCCCCTAGAATCTACAAGACTCAGCTCCCCCAGAATCTACAAGAGACTCAGCTCCCCTAGAATCTACAAGAGACTCAGCTCCCCCAGAATATACAAGAGACTCGGCTCCCTCAGAATCTACAAGAGACTCAGCTCCCCCAGAATCTACAAGAGACTCAGCTCCCCCAGAATCTACAAGAGACTCAGCTCCCTCAGAATCTACAAGAGACTCAGCTCCCCCAGAATCTACAAGAGACTCAGCTCCCTCAGAATCTACAAGAGACTCAGCTCCCCCAGAATCTACAAGAGACTCAGTTCCCCCTAGAATCTACAAGAGACTCAGCTCCCTCAGAATCTACAAGAGACTCAGCTCCCTCAGAATCTACAAGAGACTCAGCTCCCCTAGAATCTACAAGAGACTCAGCTCCCCTAGAATCTACAAGAGACTCAGCTCCCCTAGAATCTACAAGAGACTCAGCTCCCCCAGAATCTACAAGAGACTCAGCTCCCCCAGAATCTACAAGAGACTCAGCTCCCTCAGAATCTACAAGAGACTCAGCTCCCCCAGAATCTACAAGAGACTCAGCTCCCTCAGAATCTACAAGAGACTCAGCTCCCCCAGAATCTACAAGAGACTCAGTTCCCCCTAGAATCTACAAGAGACTCAGCTCCCTCAGAATCTACAAGAGACTCAGCTCCCCTAGAATCTACAAGAGACTCAGCTCCCCTAGAATCAACAAGAGACTCAGCTCCCCCTAGAATCTACAAGAGACTCAGCTCCCCAAAAAGAGATGTCTTGAAACATGTATGTGAACTAAAAATGAAGTTAATAAAACACACTGAATATCCCCATGTTCCAATAAGGCTAACGACATATATTAGAAATATATATGAAGTTAAAACACACTGAATAACCCCATGTTCCAATAAGGCTAACGGCAGCCGTGTCCATCTGCTCCCTCCCTTCAGTGCTGTCCCTCCACTGACTCTGATACATCTCAATCAAAACCTCATTCTGTCACATCAATTATACAACATTATCATTACTAATGAACAATATGGGCTCAAAAAGGCATCCCAGCCAGGCTCAGTGGTAGAATAAGGAGACATGGCCCAAGGCACATTGTCTTAATTATTTACAACAGATCTGGAATCTGTGGCTCGACGGTCTGCATTATATCCTGTAGTACATAATTACATGACACACACACACAGAATCAGGATGGTGTCCTCTACCAGCAGTTATATGTATGAAGAGTTGGCTCTGGGTTTGACTTCACACACAGAATCAGGATAATGTTGTGTAGGAAGAGTGTGAATACTGAGTCTACCAGTAGGATGTATGTCCAGTATAGTTGGCTGTGTGAATACTCAGTCTACCAGTAGGATGTATGTCCAGTATAGTTGGCTGTATGTGTGAATACTCAGTCTACCAGTAGGATGTATGTCCAGTATAGTTGGCTGTATGTGTGAATACTCAGTCTACTATTAGGATGTATGTCCAGTATAGTTGGCTGTGTGAATACTCAGTCTACCAGTAGGATGTATGTCCAGTATAGTTGGCTGTATGTGTGAATACTCAGTCTACTATTAGGATGTATGTCCAGTATAGTTGGCTGTGTGAATACTCAGTCTACCATTAGGATGTTTGTCCAGTATAGTTGGCTGTATGTGTGAATACTCAGTCTACCAGTAGGATGTATGTACAGTATAGCTGGCTGTTTGTGTGAATACTCAGTCTACCAGTAGGATGTATGTCCAGTATAGTTGGCTGTATGTGTGAATACTCAGTCTACCAGTAGGATGTATGTCCAGTATAGTTGGCTGTATGTGTGAATACTCAGTCTACCAGTAGGATGTATGTCCAGTATAGTTGGCTGTATGTGTGAATACTCAGTCTACCAGTAGGATGTATGTCCAGTATAGTTGGCTGTATGTGTGAATTCTCAGTCTACCGGTAGGATGTATGTCCAGTATAGTTGATTTGTGTGTGTGTCCCTGGCGCTATGAGGCTCCACGACGTCTCCAGCTGTGGGGAGACCATCTGCCGCTGCACATAGTTTTAGTGATCTCTGGGTGTCTCTCAGCCTCCCTGTTACTGAGTCTCTCTCTGTTGGGTCACTGTCCTCCTCTCCACCGACCAGCCTCCCTGTTACTGAGTCTCTAACCCTGTTAATGGGTCTCTAACCCTGTTACTGGGTCTCTAACCCTGTTACTGGGATTCTAACCCTGTTACTGGGACTCTAACCATGTTACTGGGTCTCTAACCCTGTTACTGAGTCTCTCTCTGTTGGGTCACTGTCCTCCTCTCTACCGACCAGCCTCCCTGTTACTGAGTCTCTAACCCTGTTACTGGGTCTCTAACCCTGTTACTTGGTCTCTAACCCTGTTACTGGGATTCTAACCCTGTTACTGGGTCTCTCTTTGTTGGGTCACTGTCCTCCTCTCTACCGACCAGCCTCCCTGTTACTGGGTCTCTCTTTGTTGGGTCACTGTCCTTCTCTCCACTGACCAGCCTCCCTGTTACTGAGTCTCTAACCCTGTTACTGAGTCTCTCTCTGTTGGGTCACTGTCCTCCTCTCTACCGACCAGCCTCCCTGTTACTGGGTCTCTCTTTGTTGGGTCACTGTCCTTCTCTCCACCGACCAGCCTCCCTGTTACTGAGTCTCTAACCCTGTTACTGGGTCTCTAACCCTGTTACTGGGTCTCTAACCCTGTTACTGGGATTCTAACCCTGTTACTGGGACTCTAACCATGTTACTGGGTCTCTAACCCTGTTACTGAGTCTCTCTCTGTTGGGTCACTGTCCTCCTCTCTACCGACCAGCCTCCCTGTTACTGAGTCTCTAACCCTGTTACTGGGTCTCTAACCCTGTTACTTGGTCTCTAACCCTGTTACTGGGATTCTAACCCTGTTACTGGGTCTCTCTTTGTTGGGTCACTGTCCTCCTCTCTACCGACCAGCCTCCCTGTTACTGGGTCTCTCTTTGTTGGGTCACTGTCCTTCTCTCCACTGACCAGCCTCCCTGTTACTGAGTCTCTAACCCTGTTACTGAGTCTCTCTCTGTTGGGTCACTGTCCTCCTCTCCACCGACCAGCCTCCCTGTTACTGGGTCTCTAACCCTGTTACTGGGTCTCTAACCCTGTTACTGGGACTCTAACCCTGTTACTGAGTCTATAACCCTGTTACTGGGACTCTAATCCCTGTTACTGAGACTATAACCCTGTTACTGAGTCTCTAACCCTGTTACTGGGTCTCTAAACCTGTTACTGGGTCTCTAACCCTGTTACTGAGTCTATAACCCTGTTACTGGGTCTCTAATCCCTGTTACTGAGACTATAACCCTGTTACTGAGTCTCTAACCCTGTTACTGAGTCTATAACCCTGTTACTGGGTCTCTAACCCTGTTACTGGGTCTCTAACCCTGTTACTGGGTCTCTAACCCTGTTACTTGGTCTCTAACCCTGTTAGACAGAAACACTAAGAGTCGACTTCATGGTTCAATAGAGAGACAGAAAAACTAAGAGTCAGCCTCATGGCTCATGGTTCAATAGAGAGACAGAAACACTAAGAGTCTACCTCATGGCTCATGGATCAATAGAGAGATAGAAACACTAAGAGTCGACTTCATGGTTCAATAGAGAGACAGACACACTAAGAGTCAGCCTCATGGCTCATGGTTCAATAGAGAGACAGAAACACTAAGAGTCTACCTCATGGCTCAATAGAGAGACAGAAACACTAAGAGTCTACCTCATGGTTCAATAGAGAGATAGAAACACTAAGAGTCTACCTCATGGCTCAATAGAGAGATAGAAACACTAAGAGTCTACCTCATGGTTCAATACAGAGATAGAAACACTAAGAGTCTACCTCATGGCACATGGATCAGTAGAGAGACAGAAACACTAAGAGTCTACCTCATGGCTCATGGATCAATAGAGAGATAGAAACACTAAGAGTCGACTTCATGGTTCAATAGAGAGACAGAAACACTAAGAGTCAGCCTCATGGCTCATGGTTCAATAGAGAGACAGAAACACTAAGAGTCTACCTCATGGCTCATGGATCAATAGAGAGATAGAAACACTAAGAGTCGACTTCATGGTTCAATAGAGAGACAGAAACACTAAGAGTCAGCCTCATGGCTCATGGTTCAATAGAGAGACAGAAACACTAAGAGTCTACCTCATGGTTCAATAGAGAGATAGAAACACGAAGAGTCTACCTCATGGCACATGGATCAGTAGAGAGACAGAAACAATAAGAGTCGACTTCATGGGTCAATAGAGAGATATAAACACTAAGAGTCTACCTCATGGCTCATGGTTCAGTAGAGAGACAGAAACACTAAGAGTTGACCTCATGGATCAATAGAGAGACAGAAACACTAAGAGTCTACCTCATGGCTCATGGTTCAGTAGAAAGATATAAACACTAAGAGTCTACCTCATGGATCAATAGAGAGAAAGAAACCCTAAGAGTCTACCTCATGGATCAATGGAGAGACAGAAACCCTAAGAGTCGACTTCATGGGTTAATAGAGAGACAGAAACACTAAGAGTCTACCTCATGGCTCATGGTTCAGTAGAGAGACAGAGACACTAAGAGTCTACCTCATGGCTCATGGTTCAGTAGAGAGACAGACACACTAAGAGTCTACCTCGTGGCTCATGGTTCAGTAGAGAGACAGAAACACTAAGAGTCTACCTCATGGCTCATGGTTCAGTAGAGAGACAGAGACACTAAGAGTCTACCTCATGGTTCAATAGAGAGATAGAAACACTAAGAGTCTACCTCATGGATCAATAGAGAGACAGAAACACTAAGAGTCTACCTCATGGATCAATAGAGAGACAGACACACTAAGAGTCTACCTCATGGCTCATGGATCAATAGAGAGATAGAAACACTAAGAGTCGACTTCATGGTTCAATAGAGAGACAGAAACACTAAGAGTCAACCTCATGGCTCATGGTTCAATAGAGAGACAGAAACACTAAGAGTCTACCTCATGGCTCAATAGAGAAATAGAAACACTAAGAGTCTACCTCATGGCTCATGTTTCAGTAGAGAGACAGAAACACTAAGAGTCTACCTCATGGTTCAATGGAGAGACAGAAACACTAAGAGTCAGCCTCATGGCTCAATAGAGAGATAGAAACACTAAGAGTCTACCTCATGGTTCAATAGAGAGACAGAAACACTAAGAGTCTACCTCATGGCTCAATAGAGAGATAGAAACACTAAGAGTCTACCTCATGGCTCAATAGAGAGACAGACACACTATGAGTCTGCCTCAGGTCTACCTCTGCAGAACGTAATTAATATGTATCACTAATCAACAAGAACACCCAGAACATGCATCACCTACTGAACACAGTGACATTTCAGAGGAGGTGAGAAACAGACCCTGTCAATTCAAAGATACACATTAGGTGACAGTCTGTACATGACAGTCTGTTAGCCATGATAATAACACAGAAATAATATACAGAATGATACCAGGAGAAATACACCTGGTCCTGTCTACACTACCTCCTAAACATAGAATGATACCAGGAGAAATACACCTGGTCCTGTCTACACTACCTCCTAAACATAGAATGATACCAGGAGAAATACACCTGGTCCTGTCTACACTACCTCCTAAACATAGAATGATACCAGGAGAAATACACCTGGTCCTGTCTACACTACCTCTTAAACATAGAATGATACCAGGAGAAATACACCTGGTCCTGTCTACACTCCCTCCTAAACATAGAATGATACCAGGAGAAATACACCTGGTCCTGTCTACACTACCTCCTAAACATAGAATGATACCAGGAGAAATACACCTCGTCCTGTCTACACTACCTCCTAAACATAGAATGATACCAGGAGAAATACACCTGGCCCTGTCTACACTACCTCCTAAACATAATACCAGGATAAATACACATGGTCCTGTCTACACTACCTCCTAAACATAATACCAGTAGAAATACACATGGTCCTGTCTACACTACCTCCTAAACATAATACCAGGAGAAATACACCTGGTCCTGTCTACACTACCTCCTAAACATAATACCAGGAGAAATACACCTGGTCCTGTCTACACTACCTCCTAAACATAGAATGATACCAGGAGAAAAACACCTGGTCCTGTCTACACTACCTCCTAAACATAGAATGATACCAGGAGAAATACACCTGGTCCTGTCTACACTACCTCCTAAACATAGAATGATACCAGGAGAAATACACATGGTCCTGTCTACACTACCTCCTAAACATAGAATGATACCAGGAGAAATACACCTGGTCCTGTCTACACTACCTCCTAAACATAGAATGATACCAGGAGAAATACACCTGGTCCTGTCTACACTACCTCCTAAACATAATACCAGGAGAAATACACCTGGTCCTGTCTACACTACCTCCTAAACATAATACCAGGAGAAATACACCTGGTCCTGTCTACACTACCTCCTAAACATAGAATGATACCAGGAGAAATACACCTAGTCCGATCTACACTACCTCCTAAACATAATACCAGGAGAAATACACCTGGTCCTGTCTACACTACATCCTAAACATAGAATGATACCAGGAGAAATACACCTGGTCCTGTCTACACTACCTCCTAAACATAGAATGATACCAGGAGATATACACCTGGTCCTGTCTACACTCCCTCCTAAACATAGAATGATACCAGGAGAAATACACCTGGTCCTGTCTACACTACCTCCTAAACATAGAATGATACCAGGAGAAATACACCTGGTCCTGTCTACACTAGCTCCTATACATAGAATGATACCAGGAGAAATACACCTGGTCCTGTCTACACTACCTCCTAAACATAATACCAGGAGAAATACACCTGGTCCTGTCTACACTACCTCCTAAACATAGAATGATACCAGGAGAAATACACCTGGTCCTGTCTACACTACCTCCTAAACATAATACCAGGAGAAATACACCTGGTCCTGTCTACACTACATCCTAAACATAGAATGATACCAGGAGAAATACACCTGGTCCTGTCTACACTACCTCCTAAACACAGAATGATACCAGGAGAAATATACCTGGTCTTGTCTACACTACCTCCTAAACACAGAATGATACCAGGAGGAATACACCTGGTCCTGTCTACACTACCTCCTAAACATAATACCAGGAGAAATACACCTGGTCCTGTCTACACTACCTCCTAAACACAGAATGATACCAGGAGAAATACACCTGGTCCTGTCTACACTACCTCCTAAACATAGAATGATACCAGGAGAAATACACCTGATCCTGTCTACACTACCTCCTAAACATAGAATGATACCAGGAGAAATACACCTGGTCCTGTCTACACTACCTCCTAAACATAGAATGATACCAGGAGAAATACACCTGGTCCTGTCTACACTACCTCCTAAACATAGAATGATACCAGGAGAAAAACACCTGGTCCTGTCTACACTACCTCCTAAACATAGAATGATACCAGGAGAAATACACCTGGTCCTGTCTACACTACCTCCTAAACATAGAATGATACCAGGAGAAATACACATGGTCCTGTCTACACTACCTCCTAAACATAGAATGATACCAGGAGAAATACACCTGGTCCTGTCTACACTACCTCCTAAACATAGAATGATACCAGGAGAAATACACCTGGTCCTGTCTACACTACCTCCTAAACATAATACCAGGAGAAATACACCTGGTCCTGTCTACACTACCTCCTAAACATAGAATGATACCAGGAGAAATACACCTGGTCCTGTCTACACTACCTCCTAAACATAGAATGATACCAGGAGAAATACACCTGGTCCTGTCTACACTACCTCCTAAACATATAATGATACCAGGAGAAATACACCTGGTCCTGTCTACACTACCTCCTAAACATAATACCAGGAGAAATACACCTGGTCCTGTCTACACTACCTCCTAAACATAGAATGATACCAGGATAAATACACCTGATCCTGTCTACACTACCTCCTAAACATAGAATGATACCAGGATAAATACACCTGGTCCTGTCTACACTTCCTCCTAAACACAGAATGATACCAGGAGAAATACACCTGATCCTGTCTACACTACATCCTAAACATAGAATGATACCAGGATAAATACACCTGGTCCTGTCTACACTTCCTCCTAAACACAGAATGATACCAGGAGGAATACACCTGGTCCTGTCTACACTACCTCCTAAACATAATACCAGGAGAAATACACCTGGTCCTGTCTACACTACCTCCTAAACATAGAATGATACCAGGAGAAATACACCTGGTCCTGTCTACACTACCTCCTAAACATAGAATGATACCAGGAGAAATACACCTGGTCCTGTCTACACTCCCTCCTAAACATAGAATGATACCAGGAGAAATACACCTGGTCCTGTCTACACTACCTCCTAAACATAGAATGATACCAGGAGAAATACACCTGGTCCTGTCTACACTACCTCCTAAACATAGAATGATACCAGGAGAAAAACACCTGGTCCTGTCTACACTACCTCCTAAACATAGAATGATACCAGGAGAAATACACCTGGTCCTGTCTACACTACCTCCTAAACATAGAATGATACCAGGAGAAATACACATGGTCCTGTCTACACTACCTCCTAAACACAGAATGATACCAGGAGAAATACACCTGGTCCTGTCTACACTACCTCCTAAACATAGAATGATACCAGGAGAAATACACCTGGTCCTGTCTACACTACCTCCTAAACACAGAATGATACCAGGAGGAATACACCTGGTCCTGTCTACACTACCTCCTAAACATAGAATGATACCAGGAGAAATACACATGGTCCTGTCTACACTACCTCCTAAACACAGAATGATACCAGGAGAAATACACCTGGTCCTGTCTACACTACCTCCTAAACACAGAATGATACCAGGAGAAATATACCTGGTCTTGTCTACACTACCTCCTAAACACAGAATGATACCAGGAGGAATACACCTGGTCCTGTCTACACTACCTCCTAAACATAGAATGATACCAGGAGAAATACACCTGGTCCTATCTACACTACCTCCTAAACATAATACCAGGAGAAATACACCTGGTCCTGTCTACACTACCTCCTAAACACAGAATGATACCAGGAGAAATACACCTGGTCCTGTCTACACTACCTCCTAAACACAGAATGATACCAGGAGGAATACACCTGGTCCTGTCTACACTACCTCCTAAACATAATACCAGGAGAAATACACCTGGTCCTGTCTACACTCCCTCCTAAACATAGAATGATACCAGGAGAAATACACCTGGTCCTGTCTACACTACCTCCTAAACATAGAATGATACCAGGAGAAATACACCTGGTCCTGTCTACACTACCTCCTAAACATAGAATGATACCAGGAGAAATACACCTGGTCCTGTCTACACTACCTCCTAAACATAATACCAGGAGAAATACACCTGGTCCTGTCTACACTACCTCCTAAACATAGAATGATACCAGGAGAAATACACCTGGTCCTGTCTACACTACCTCCTAAACATAATACCAGGAGAAATACACCTGGTCCTGTCTACACTACCTCCTAAACATAGAATGATACCAGGAGAAATACACATGGTCCTGTCTACACTACCTCCTAAACACAGAATGATACCAGGAGAAATATACCTGGTCTTGTCTACACTACCTCCTAAACACAGAATGATACCAGGAGGAATACACCTGGTCCTGTCTACACTACCTCCTAAACATAGAATGATACCAGGAGGAATACACCTGGTCCTATCTACACTACCTCCTAAACATAGAATGATACCAGGAGAAATACACCTGGTCCTGTCTACACTACCTCCTAAACATAATACCAGGAGAAATACACCTGGTCCTGTCTACACTACCTCCTAAACATAGAATGATACCAGGAGAAATACACCTGGTCCTGTCTACACTACCTCCTAAACATAGAATGATACCAGGAGAAATACACCTGGTCCTGTCTACACTACCTCCTAAACATAGAATGATACCAGGAGAAATACACCTGGTCCTGTCTACACTACCTCCTAAACATAGAATGATACCAGGAGAAATACACCTGGTCCTGTCTACACTACCTCCTAAACATAGAATGATACCAGGAGGAATACACCTGGTCCTGTCTACACTACCTCCTAAACATAGAATGATACCAGGAGAAATACACCTGGTCCTATCTACACTACCTCCTAAACATAATACCAGGAGAAATACACCTGGTCCTGTCTACAATACATCCTAAACATAGAATGATACCAGGAGAAATACACCTGGTCCTGTCTACACTACCTCCTAAACACAGAATGATACCAGGAGAAATACACCTGGTCCTGTCTACACTACCTCCTAAACATAGAATGATACCAGGAGAAATACACCTGGTCCTGTCTACACTACCTCCTAAACATATAATGATACCAGGAGAAATACACCTGGTCCTGTCTACACTACCTCCTAAACACAGAATGATACCAGGAGAAATACACCTGGTCCTGTCTACACTACCTCCTAAACACAGAATGATACCAGGAGGAATACACCTGGTCCTGTCTACACTACCTCCTAAACATATAATGATACCAGGAGAAAAACACCTGGTCCTGTCTACACTACCTCCTAAACATAGAATGATACCAGGAGAAATACACCTGGTCCTGTCTACACTCCCTCCTAAACATAGAATGATACCAGGAGAAATACACCTGGTCCTGTCTACACTACCTCCTAAACATAGAATGATACCAGGAGAAATACACCTGGTCCTGTCTACACTACCTCCTAAACATAGAATGATACCAGGAGAAATACACCTGGTCCTGTCTACACTACCTCCTAAACATAATACCAGGAGAAATACACCTGGTCCTGTCTACACTACCTCCTAAACATAGAATGATACCAGGAGAAATACACCTGGTCCTGTCTACACTACCTCCTAAACATAGAATGATACCAGGAGAAATACACCTGGTCCTGTCTACACTACCTCCTAAACATAATACCAGGAGAAATACACCTGGTCCTGTCTACACTACCTCCTAAACATAGAATGATACCAGGAGAAATACACCTGGTCCTGTCTACACTACCTCCTAAACATAATACCAGGAGAAATACACCTGGTCCTGTCTACACTACCTCCTAAACATAGAATGATACCAGGAGAAATACACATGGTCCTGTCTACACTACCTCCTAAACACAGAATGATACCAGGAGAAATATACCTGGTCTTGTCTACACTACCTCCTAAACACAGAATGATACCAGGAGGAATACACCTGGTCCTGTCTACACTACCTCCTAAACATAGAATGATACCAGGAGAAATACACATGGTCCTGTCTACACTACCTCCTAAACACAGAATGATACCAGGAGAAATATACCTGGTCTTGTCTACACTACGTCCTAAACACAGAATGATACCAGGAGGAATACACCTGGTCCTGTCTACACTACCTCCTAAACATAGAATGATACCAGGAGAAATACACCTGGTCCTGTCTACACTACCTCCTAAACATAGAATGATACCAGGAGAAATACACCTGATCCTGTCTACACTACCTCCTAAACATAGAATGATACCAGGAGAAATACACCTGGTCCTGCCTACACTACCTCCTAAACATAGAATGATACCAGGAGAAATACACCTGGTCCTGTCTACACTACCTCCTAAACATAATACCAGGATAAATACACCTGGTCCTGTCTACACTACCTCCTAAACATAATACCAGGAGAAATACACCTGGTCCTGTCTACACTACCTCCTAAACATAGAATGATACCAGGAGAAATACACCTGGTCCTGTCTACACTACCTCCTAAACATAGAATGATACCAGGAGAAATACACATGGTCCTGTCTACACTACCTCCTAAACATAATACCAGGAGAAAAACACCTAGTCCTGTCAACACTACCTCCTAAACATAGAATGATACCAGGAGAAATACACCTGGTCCTGTCTACACTACCTCCTAAACATAATACCAGGAGAAATACACCTGGTCCTGTCTACACTACCTCCTAAACATAGAATGATACCAGGAGAAATACACATGGTCCTGTCTACACTACCTCCTAAACACAGAATGATACCAGGAGAAATATACCTGGTCTTGTCTACACTACCTCCTAAACACAGAATGATACCAGGAGGAATACACCTGGTCCTGTCTACACTACCTCCTAAACATAGAATGATACCAGGAGAAATACACCTGGTCCTGTCTACACTACCTCCTAAACATAGAATGATACCAGGAGAAATACACCTGATCCTGTCTACACTACCTCCTAAACATAGAATGATACCAGGAGAAATACACCTGGTCCTGTCTACACTACCTCCTAAACATAGAATGATACCAGGAGAAATACACCTGGTCCTGTCTACACTACCTCCTAAACATAGAATGATACCAGGAGAAATACACCTGGTCCTGCCTACACTACCTCCTAAACATAGAATGATACCAGGAGAAATACACCTGGTCCTGTCTACACTACCTCCTAAACATAGAATGATACCAGGAGAAAAACACCTGGTCCTGTCTACACTACCTCCTAAACATAGAATGATACCAGGAGAAATACACCTGGTCCTGTCTACACTACCTCCTAAACATAGAATGATACCAGGAGAAATACACCTGGTCCTGTCTACACTACCTCCTAAACATAGAATGATACCAGGAGAAATACACCTGGTCCTGCCTACACTACCTCCTAAACATAGAATGATACCAGGAGAAAAACACCTGGTCCTGTCTACACTACCTCCTAAACATAATACCAGGAGAAATACACCTGGTCCTGTCTACACTACCTCCTAAACATAGAATGATACCAGGAGAAATACACCTGGTCCTGTCTACACTACCTCCTAAACATAATACCAGGAGAAATACACCTGGTCCTGTCTACACTACCTCCTAAACATAGAATGATACCAGGAGAAATACACCTGGTCCTGTCTACACTACCTCCTAAACATAGAATGATACCAGGTGAAATACACCTGGTCCTGTCTACACTACCTCCAAAACATAATACCAGGAGAAATACACCTGGTCCTGTCTACACTACATCCTAAACATAGAATGATACCAGGAGAAATACACCTGGTCCTGTCTACACTACCTACTAAACACAGAATGATACCAGGAGAAATACACCTGGTCCTGTCTACACTACCTCCTAAACACAGAATGATACCAGGAGAAATACACCTGGTCCTGTCTACACTACCTCCTAAACATAGAATGATACCAGGAGAAATACACCTGGTCCTGTCTACACTACCTCCTAAACATAGAATGATACCAGGAGAAATACACCTGGTCCTGTCTACACTACCTCCTAAACATAGAATGATACCAGGAGAAATACACCTGGTCCTGTCTACACTACCTCCTAAACATAGAATGATACCAGGAGAAAAACACCTGGTCCTGTCTACACTACCTCCTAAACATAGAATGATACCAGGAGAAATACACCTGGTCCTGTCTACACTACCTCCTAAACATAGAATGATACCAGGAGAAATACACCTGGTCCTGTCTACACTACCTCCTAAACATAGAATGATACCAGGAGAAATACACCTGGTCCTGCCTACACTACCTCCTAAACATAGAATGATACCAGGAGAAAAACACCTGGTCCTGTCTACACTACCTCCTAAACATAATACCAGGAGAAATACACCTGGTCCTGTCTACACTACCTCCTAAACATAGAATGATACCAGGAGAAATACACCTGGTCCTGTCTACACTACCTCCTAAACATAATACCAGGAGAAATACACCTGGTCCTGTCTACACTACCTCCTAAACATAGAATGATACCAGGAGAAATACACCTGGTCCTGTCTACACTACCTCCTAAACATAGAATGATACCAGGTGAAATACACCTGGTCCTGTCTACACTACCTCCAAAACATAATACCAGGAGAAATACACCTGGTCCTGTCTACACTACATCCTAAACATAGAATGATACCAGGAGAAATACACCTGGTCCTGTCTACACTACCTACTAAACACAGAATGATACCAGGAGAAATACACCTGGTCCTGTCTACACTACCTCCTAAACACAGAATGATACCAGGAGAAATACACCTGGTCCTGTCTACACTACCTCCTAAACATAGAATGATACCAGGAGAAATACACCTGGTCCTGTCTACACTACCTCCTAAACATAGAATGATACCAGGAGAAATACACCTGGTCCTGTCTACACTACCTCCTAAACATAGAATGATACCAGTAGAAATACACCTGGTCCTGTCTACACTACCTCTTAAACATAGAATGATACCAGGAGAAATACACCTGGTCCTGTCTACACTACCTCCTAAACATAGAATGATACCAGGAGAAATACACCTGGTCCTGTCTACACTACCTCCTAAACATAATACCAGGAGAAAAACACCTAGTCCTGTCAACACTACCTCCTAAACATAGAATGATACCAGGAGAAATACACCTGGTCCTGTCTACACTACCTCCTAAACATAGAATGATACCAGGAGAAATACACCTGGTCCTGTCTACACTACCTCCTAAACATAGAATGATACCAGGAGAAATACACCTGATCCTGTCTACACTACCTCCTAAACATAGAATGATACCAGGAGAAATACACCTGGTCCTGTCTACACTACCTCCTAAACATAATACCAGGAGAAATACACCTGGTCCTGTCTACACTACCTCCTAAACATAGAATGATACCAGGAGAAATACACCTGGTCCTGTCTACACTACCTCCTAAACATAGAATGATACCAGGAGAAAAACACCTGTTACTGGTCTTCTTCTATCCCATAATATGTATCTTATGTAGACCTATTTTCCTGCTAAAGAGCCCCTTTCTAATAACAACCTCAGGGAGGCTTTCCTCATTAGGATTTAAACTAGAACATAATTGACCTTGATGATATTAATTACTGTTGTGCACTGTTGCATTCTGGGTCGGGGGAGGCAGGGGGAGGGAGAGATAGGTGCAGAGAGAGAGAGAGAGAGAGAGAGGTGAAGGGAGACAGGGTGTTCTGGGAGGTTATAGTTCTCTGAGTGTTCTGGAAGGTTGTAGTTCTCTGAGTGTTCTGGAAGGTTATAGTTCTCTGAGTGTTCTGGAAGGTTGTAGCTCTCTGAGTGTTCTGGAAGGTTGTAGTTCTCTGAGTGTTCTGGAAGGTTATAGTTCTCTGAGTGTTCTGGAAGGTTGTAGCTCTCTGAGTGTTCTGGAAGGTTGTAGTTCTCTGAGCGTCCAGATACTACTACTACTAATAATTATCATTATTATAATATTTTGATTTCTAAAGCCCATTTGTTGCACCTAAGGTGCTAGCATTGAGGGACTAGTCAGATTAGTTTGAGTTGCTCCACTATGATCGGTCCAGCAGTAGGACCAGAACAGTCCTTTATAATCCCATTAACACTGACCTTAAACTAAGGCATGTTTCACATGTTATCAGAAATACAATACAAAACACTAAGGAATTTGGCCACTGAATCAGAACATGTTCTCAGGTGAGATTCAATCTTTGCCCTTGGAATCTGCATGGAGAATGCATCCCATTTCTCAACACAGATATCTCTGGTAGCACCGTTTCCATGTTCCCGTCTCTACGATGTGATGAAAAGCCTGAAGGAGGGAGTATGAGCAAAGATCAGAGGAGTGAAGGGCCCATCCATCAACACAGCCTCACTGGTTCTCCTTAGTTGAAGAGAGGAGTCAGTGGCCCATCCATCAACACAGCATCACTGTTTCTCCTTAGTTGAAGAGAGGAGTGAAGGGCCCATCCATCAACACAGCATCACTGTTTCTCCTTAGTTGAAGAGAGGAGTCAAGGGCCCATCCATCAACACAGCATCACTGTTTCTCCTTAGTTGAAGAGAGGAGTGAAGGGCCCATCCATCAACACAGCATCACTGTTTCTCCATAGTTGAAGAGAGGAGTGAAGGGCCCATCCATCAACACAGCATCAGTGTGTTCTATATGGCTCTGGTCTAAAGTAGTACACTATATATGGAATAGGGTTCTATAGGACCCTATCTAAAGATATGCACCATATAGGGAATAGGGTGCCATAGTGCCCTGTCTAAAGTAGTGCACTATATAGGGAATAGGGTTCTACAGGAACCTGGTCTAAAGTAGTGTACTATATATAGGGAATAGGGTTCTATAGGGCCCTGGTCTAAAGTAGTGCACATATATAGGGAATAGGGTTCTATAGGGCTCTGGTCTAAAGTAGTGCACTATATAGGGAATAGGGTTCTATAGGGCTCTGGTCTAAATTAGTGCACTATATAGGGAATAGGGTTCTATAGGGCTCTGGTCTAAAGTAGTGTACTATATAGGGAATAGGGTTCTATAGGGCTCTGGTCTAAAGTAGTGTACTATATATAGGGAATAGGGTTCTATATGGCTCTGGTCTAAAGTAGTGCACTATATAGGGAATAGGGTTCTATAGGGCTCTGGTCTAAAGTAGTGTACTATATATAGGGAATAGGGTTCTATATGGCTCTGGTCTAAAGTAATGCACTATATAGGGAATAGGGTTCTATAGGGCTCTGGTCTAAAGTAGTGTACTATATAGGGAATAGGGTTCCTTTAGGCTGCATCCTATAAAGGTCCAACATAAGGGATAATCTGTATCAGTTGGGGCTTGTAATCAGTCTGACGGCTCTATGGAGAGATATGCCTTTCAAACAGGCTTCAAGCCTTCCAATTGGGTTTAAGGTTAATTGTCATTATCACACTTTAATTGCAAAACAGTTCAATTCATATCAGCATCAGTAGGACAGGCAGACAGAGACATTTCTTTAACAGCTGTTTAACAACAGACCTCTAGCAGCAGGAACAGACATGATTAAAGCTGTTTAACAACAGACCTCTAGCAGCAGGAACAGACATGATTAAAGCTGTTTATCAACAGACCTCTACCAGCAGGAACAGACATGATTAAAGCTGTTTAATAACAGACATGATTAAAGCTGTTTATCAACAGACCTCTACCAGCAGGAACAGACATGATTAAAGCTGTTTAATAACAGACATGATTAAAGCTGTTTATCAACAGACCTCTAGCAGCAGGAACAGACATGATTAAAGCTGTTTATCAACAGACCTCTACCAGCAGGAACAGACATGATTAAAGCTGTTTAATAACAGACATGATTAAAGCTGTTTATCAACAGACCTCTAGCAGCAGGAACAGACATGATTAAAGCTGTTTATCAACAGACATGATTAAAGCTGTTTAACAACAGACCTCTAGCAGCAGGAACAGACATGATTAAAGCTGTTTAACAACAGACCTCTAGCAGCAGGAACAGACATGATTAAAGCTGTTTATCAACAGACATGATTAAAGCTGTTTATCAACAGACCTCTAGCAGCAGGAACAGACATGATTAAAGCTGTTTATCAACAGACCTCTACCAGCAGGAACAGACATGATTAAAGCTGTTTATCAACAGACCTCTAGCAGCAGGAACAGACATGATTAAAGCTGTTTATCAACAGACCTCTACCAGCAGGAACAGACATGATTAAAGCTGTTTATCAACAGACCTCTACCAGCAGGAACAGACATGATTAAAGCTGTTTAACAACAGACCTCTACCAGCAGGAACAGACATGATTAAAGCTGTTTAACAACAGACCTCTACCAGCAGGAACAGACATGATTAAAGCTGTTTAACAACAGACCTCTAGCAGCAGGAACAGACATGATTAAAGCTGTTTAACAACAGACCTCTAGCAGCAGGAACAGACATGATTAAAGCTGTTTATCAACAGACCTCTAGCAGCAGGAACAGACATGATTAAAGCTGTTTAATAACAGACATGATTAAAGCTGTTTATCAACAGACCTCTACCAGCAGGAACAGACATGATTAAAGCTGTTTAACAACAGACCTCTAGCAGCAGGAACAGACATGATTAAAGCTGTTTATCAACAGACCTCTAGCAGCAGGAACAGACATGATTAAAGCTGTTTATCAACAGACCTCTAGCAGCAGGAACAGACATGATTAAAGCTGTTTATCAACAGACCTCTACCAGCAGGAACAGACATGATTAAAGCTGTTTATCAACAGACATGATTAAAGCTGTTTATCAACAGACCTCTAGCAGCAGGAACAGACATGATTAAAGCTGTTTATCAACAGACATGATTAAAGCTGTTTAACAACAGACCTCTAGCAGCAGGAACAGACATGATTAAAGCTGTTTATCAACAGACATGATTAAAGCTGTTTAACAACAGACCTCTGGCAGCAGGAACAGACATGATTAAAGCTGTTTATCAACAGACATGATTAAAGCTGTTTAACAACAGACCTCTGGCAGCAGGAACAGACATGATTAAAGCTGTTTAATAACAGACATGATTAAAGCTGTTTATCAACAGACCTCTACCAGCAGGAACAGACATGATTAAAGCTGTTTAACAACAGACCTCTAGCAGCAGGAACAGACATGATTAAAGCTGTTTATCAACAGACCTCTACCAGCAGGAACAGACATGATTAAAGCTGTTTAATAACAGACATGATTAAAGCTGTTTATCAACAGACCTCTAGCAGCAGGAACAGACATGATTAAAGCTGTTTATCAACAGACATGATTAAAGCTGTTTAACAACAGACCTCTAGCAGCAGGAACAGACATGATTAAAGCTGTTTAACAACAGACCTCTAGCAGCAGGAACAGACATGATTAAAGCTGTTTATCAACAGACATGATTAAAGCTGTTTATCAACAGACCTCTAGCAGCAGGAACAGACATGATTAAAGCTGTTTATCAACAGACCTCTACCAGCAGGAACAGACATGATTAAAGCTGTTTATCAACAGACCTCTAGCAGCAGGAACAGACATGATTAAAGCTGTTTATCAACAGACCTCTACCAGCAGGAACAGACATGATTAAAGCTGTTTATCAACAGACCTCTACCAGCAGGAACAGACATGATTAAAGCTGTTTAACAACAGACCTCTACCAGCAGGAACAGACATGATTAAAGCTGTTTAACAACAGACCTCTACCAGCAGGAACAGACATGATTAAAGCTGTTTAACAACAGACCTCTAGCAGCAGGAACAGACATGATTAAAGCTGTTTAACAACAGACCTCTAGCAGCAGGAACAGACATGATTAAAGCTGTTTATCAACAGACCTCTAGCAGCAGGAACAGACATGATTAAAGCTGTTTAATAACAGACATGATTAAAGCTGTTTATCAACAGACCTCTACCAGCAGGAACAGACATGATTAAAGCTGTTTAACAACAGACCTCTAGCAGCAGGAACAGACATGATTAAAGCTGTTTATCAACAGACCTCTAGCAGCAGGAACAGACATGATTAAAGCTGTTTATCAACAGACCTCTAGCAGCAGGAACAGACATGATTAAAGCTGTTTATCAACAGACCTCTACCAGCAGGAACAGACATGATTAAAGCTGTTTATCAACAGACATGATTAAAGCTGTTTATCAACAGACCTCTTGCAGCAGGAACAGACATGATTAAAGCTGTTTATCAACAGACATGATTAAAGCTGTTTAACAACAGACCTCTAGCAGCAGGAACAGACATGATTAAAGCTGTTTATCAACAGACATGATTAAAGCTGTTTAACAACAGACCTCTGGCAGCAGGAACAGACATGATTAAAGCTGTTTATCAACAGACATGATTAAAGCTGTTTAACAACAGACCTCTGGCAGCAGGAACAGACATGATTAAAGCTGTTTAATAACAGACATGATTAAAGCTGTTTAACAACAGACCTCTAGCAGCAGGAACAGACATGATTAAAGCTGTTTATCAACAGACCTCTAGCAGCAGGAACAGACATGATTAAAGCTGTTTAATAACAGACATGATTAAAGCTGTTTATCAACAGACCTCTAGCAGCAGGAACAGACATGATTAAAGCTGTTTATCAACAGACCTCTAGCAGCAGGAACAGACATGATTAAAGCTGTTTAATAACAGACATGATTAAAGCTGTTTATCAACAGACCTCTACCAGCAGGAACAGACATGATTAAAGCTGTTTAACAACAGACCTCTAGCAGCAGGAACAGACATGATTAAAGCTGTTTAACAACAGACCTCTAGCAGCAGGAACAGACATGATTAAAGCTGTTTAACAACAGACCTCTAGCAGCAGGAACAGACATGATTAAAGCTGTTTATCAACAGACCTCTACCAGCAGGAACAGACATGATTAAAGCTGTTTATCAACAGACATGATTAAAGCTGTTTAACAACAGACATGATTAAAGCTGTTTATCAACAGACCTCTAGCAGCAGGAACAGACATGATTAAAGCTGTTTAATAACAGACATGATTAAAGCTGTTTATCAACAGACCTCTAGCAGCAGGAACAGACATGATTAAAGCTGTTTAACAACAGACATGATTAAAGCTGTTTATCAACAGACCTCTAGCAGCAGGAACAGACATGATTAAAGCTGTTTAACAGCAGACATGATTAAAGCTGTTTATCAACAGACCTCTAGCAGCAGGAACAGACATGATTAAAGCTGTTTAACAACAGACCTCTAGCAGCAGGAACAGACATGATTAAAGCTGTTTATCAACAGACCTCTACCAGCAGGAACAGACATGATTAAAGCTGTTTAACAACAGACCTCTACCAGCAGGAACAGACATGATTAAAGCTGTTTAACAACAGACCTCTAGCAGCAGGAACAGACATGATTAAAGCTGTTTAACAACAGACCTCTAGCAGCAGGAACAGACATGATTAAAGCTGTTTATCAACAGACCTCTAGCAGCAGGAACAGACATGATTAAAGCTGTTTATCAACAGACCTCTAGCAGCAGGAACAGACATGATTAAAGCTGTTTATCAACAGACCTCTAGCAGCAGGAACAGACATGATTAAAGCTGTTTAACAACAGACATGATTAAAGCTGTTTAACAACAGACCTCTAGCAGCAGGAACAGACATGATTAAAGCTGTTTAACAACAGACATGATTAAAGCTGTTTAACAACAGACCTCTAGCAGCAGGAACAGACATGATTAAAGCTGTTTATCAACAGACCTCTAGCAGCAGGAACAGACATGATTAAAGCTGTTTATCAACAGACCTCTAGCAGCAGGAACAGACATGATTAAAGCTGTTTAACAACAGACCTCTACCAGCAGGAACAGACATGATTAAAGCTGTTTATCAACAGACATGATTAAAGCTGTTTATCAACAGACATGATTAAAGCTGTTTATCATCAGACCTCTAGCAGCAGGAACAGACATGATTAAAGCTGTTTATCAACAGACCTCTAGCAGCAGGAACAGACATGATTAAAGCTGTTTATCAACAGACCTCTAGCAGCAGGAACGGACATGATTAAAGCTGTTTAACAACAGACCTCTAGCAGCAGGAACAGACATGATTAAAGCTGTTTAACAACAGACCTCTACCAGCAGGAACAGACATGATTAAAGCTGTTTATCAACAGACATGATTAAAGCTGTTTATCAACAGACCTCTGGCAGCAGGAACAGACATGATTAAAGCTGTTTAATAACAGACATGATTAAAGCTGTTTAACAACAGACCTCTAGCAGCAGGAACAGACATGATTAAAGCTGTTTAACAACAGACCTCTAGCAGCAGGAACAGACATGATTAAAGCTGTTTATCAACAGACCTCTAGCAGCAGGAACAGACATGATTAAAGCTGTTTAACAACAGACCTCTACCAGCAGGAACAGACATGATTAAAGCTGTTCATCAACAGACCTCTACCAGCAGGAACAGACATGATTAAAGCTGTTTAACAACAGACATGATTAAAGCTGTTTAACAACAGACCTCTAGCAGCAGGAACAGACATGATTAAAGCTGTTTATCAACAGACCTCTAGCAGCAGGAACAGACATGATTAAAGCTGTTTATCAACAGACCTCTACCAGCAGGAACAGACATGATTAAAGCTGTTTATCAACAGACCTCTACCAGCAGGAACAGACATGATTAAAGCTGTTTAATAACAGACATGATTAAAGCTGTTTAACAACAGACCTCTAGCAGCAGGAACAGACATGATTAAAGCTGTTTATCAACAGACCTCTACCAGCAGGAACAGACGTGATTAAAGCTGTTTATCAACAGACCTCTAGCAGCAGGAACAGACATGATTAAAGCTTTTTATCAACAGACCTCTACCAGCAGGAACAGACATGATTAAAGCTGTTTAACAACAGACCTCTACCAGCAGGAACAGACATGATTAAAGCTGTTTAACAACAGACCTCTACCAGCAGGAACAGACATGATTAAAGCTGTTTAATAACAGACATGATTAAAGCTGTTTATCAACAGACCTCTACCAGCAGGAACAGACATGATTAAAGCTGTTTATCAACAGACCTCTAGCAGCAGGAACAGACATGATTAAAGCTGTTTATCAACAGACCTCTACCAGCAGGAACAGACATGATTAAAGCTGTTTAACAACAGACCTCTACCAGCAGGAACAGACATGATTAAAGCTGTTTATCAACAGACCTCTAGCAGCAGGAACAGACATGATTAAAGCTGTTTATCAACAGACATGATTAAAGCTGTTTAACAACAGACCTCTAGCAGCAGGAACAGACATGATTAAAGCTGTTTATCAACAGACCTCTAGCAGCAGGAACAGACATGATTAAAGCTGTTTATCAACAGACCTCTAGCAGCAGGAACAGACATGATTAAAGCTGTTTAACAACAGACCTCTACCAGCAGGAACAGACATGATTAAAGCTGTTTATCAACAGACATGATTAAAGCTGTTTATCAACAGACATGATTAAAGCTGTTTATCAACAGACCTCTAGCAGCAGGAACAGACATGATTAAAGCTGTTTATCAACAGACCTCTAGCAGCAGGAACAGACATGATTAAAGCTGTTTAACAACAGACCTCTAGCAGCAGGAACAGACATGATTAAAGCTGTTTAATAACAGACATGATTAAAGCTGTTTATCAACAGACCTCTAGCAGCAGGAACAGACATGATTAAAGCTGTTTAACAACAGACCTCTAGCAGCAGGAACAGACATGATTAAAGCTGTTTATCAACAGACCTCTAGCAGCAGGAACAGACATGATTAAAGCTGTTTAACAACAGACCTCTAGCAGCAGGAACAGACATGATTAAAGCTGTTTAACAACAGACATGATTAAAGCTGTTTAACAACAGACCTCTAGCAGCAGGAACAGACATGATTAAAGCTGTTTATCAACAGACCTCTAGCAGCAGGAACAGACATGATTAAAGCTGTTTAACAACAGACCTCTAGCAGCAGGAACAGACATGATTAAAGCTGTTTAACAACAGACATGATTAAAGCTGTTTAACAACAGACCTCTAGCAGCAGGAACAGACATGATTAAAGCTGTTTATCAACAGACCTCTAGCAGCAGGAACAGACATGATTAAAGCTGTTTATCAACAGACCTCTACCAGCAGGAACAGACATGATTAAAGCTGTTTATCAACAGACCTCTACCAGCAGGAACAGACATGATTAAAGCTGTTTAATAACAGACATGATTAAAGCTGTTTAACAACAGACCTCTACCAGCAGGAACAGACATGATTAAAGCTGTTTAACAACAGACCTCTACCAGCAGGAACAGACATGATTAAAGCTGTTTAACAACAGACCTCTAGCAGCAGGAACAGACATGATTAAAGCTGTTTAACAACAGACCTCTAGCAGCAGGAACAGACATGATTAAAGCTGTTTATCAACAGACCTCTAGCAGCAGGAACAGACATGATTAAAGCTGTTTAATAACAGACATGATTAAAGCTGTTTATCAACAGACCTCTACCAGCAGGAACAGACATGATTAAAGCTGTTTAACAACAGACCTCTAGCAGCAGGAACAGACATGATTAAAGCTGTTTATCAACAGACCTCTAGCAGCAGGAACAGACATGATTAAAGCTGTTTATCAACAGACCTCTAGCAGCAGGAACAGACATGATTAAAGCTGTTTATCAACAGACCTCTACCAGCAGGAACAGACATGATTAAAGCTGTTTATCAACAGACATGATTAAAGCTGTTTATCAACAGACCTCTAGCAGCAGGAACAGACATGATTAAAGCTGTTTATCAACAGACATGATTAAAGCTGTTTAACAACAGACCTCTAGCAGCAGGAACAGACATGATTAAAGCTGTTTATCAACAGACATGATTAAAGCTGTTTAACAACAGACCTCTGGCAGCAGGAACAGACATGATTAAAGCTGTTTATCAACAGACATGATTAAAGCTGTTTAACAACAGACCTCTGGCAGCAGGAACAGACATGATTAAAGCTGTTTAATAACAGACATGATTAAAGCTGTTTATCAACAGACCTCTACCAGCAGGAACAGACATGATTAAAGCTGTTTAACAACAGACCTCTAGCAGCAGGAACAGACATGATTAAAGCTGTTTATCAACAGACCTCTACCAGCAGGAACAGACATGATTAAAGCTGTTTAATAACAGACATGATTAAAGCTGTTTATCAACAGACCTCTAGCAGCAGGAACAGACATGATTAAAGCTGTTTATCAACAGACATGATTAAAGCTGTTTAACAACAGACCTCTAGCAGCAGGAACAGACATGATTAAAGCTGTTTAACAACAGACCTCTAGCAGCAGGAACAGACATGATTAAAGCTGTTTATCAACAGACATGATTAAAGCTGTTTATCAACAGACCTCTAGCAGCAGGAACAGACATGATTAAAGCTGTTTATCAACAGACCTCTACCAGCAGGAACAGACATGATTAAAGCTGTTTATCAACAGACCTCTAGCAGCAGGAACAGACATGATTAAAGCTGTTTATCAACAGACCTCTACCAGCAGGAACAGACATGATTAAAGCTGTTTATCAACAGACCTCTACCAGCAGGAACAGACATGATTAAAGCTGTTTAACAACAGACCTCTACCAGCAGGAACAGACATGATTAAAGCTGTTTAACAACAGACCTCTACCAGCAGGAACAGACATGATTAAAGCTGTTTAACAACAGACCTCTAGCAGCAGGAACAGACATGATTAAAGCTGTTTAACAACAGACCTCTAGCAGCAGGAACAGACATGATTAAAGCTGTTTATCAACAGACCTCTAGCAGCAGGAACAGACATGATTAAAGCTGTTTAATAACAGACATGATTAAAGCTGTTTATCAACAGACCTCTACCAGCAGGAACAGACATGATTAAAGCTGTTTAACAACAGACCTCTAGCAGCAGGAACAGACATGATTAAAGCTGTTTATCAACAGACCTCTAGCAGCAGGAACAGACATGATTAAAGCTGTTTATCAACAGACCTCTAGCAGCAGGAACAGACATGATTAAAGCTGTTTATCAACAGACCTCTACCAGCAGGAACAGACATGATTAAAGCTGTTTATCAACAGACATGATTAAAGCTGTTTATCAACAGACCTCTAGCAGCAGGAACAGACATGATTAAAGCTGTTTATCAACAGACATGATTAAAGCTGTTTAACAACAGACCTCTAGCAGCAGGAACAGACATGATTAAAGCTGTTTATCAACAGACATGATTAAAGCTGTTTAACAACAGACCTCTGGCAGCAGGAACAGACATGATTAAAGCTGTTTATCAACAGACATGATTAAAGCTGTTTAACAACAGACCTCTGGCAGCAGGAACAGACATGATTAAAGCTGTTTAATAACAGACATGATTAAAGCTGTTTAACAACAGACCTCTAGCAGCAGGAACAGACATGATTAAAGCTGTTTATCAACAGACCTCTAGCAGCAGGAACAGACATGATTAAAGCTGTTTAATAACAGACATGATTAAAGCTGTTTATCAACAGACCTCTAGCAGCAGGAACAGACATGATTAAAGCTGTTTATCAACAGACCTCTAGCAGCAGGAACAGACATGATTAAAGCTGTTTAATAACAGACATGATTAAAGCTGTTTATCAACAGACCTCTACCAGCAGGAACAGACATGATTAAAGCTGTTTAACAACAGACCTCTAGCAGCAGGAACAGACATGATTAAAGCTGTTTAACAACAGACCTCTAGCAGCAGGAACAGACATGATTAAAGCTGTTTAACAACAGACCTCTAGCAGCAGGAACAGACATGATTAAAGCTGTTTATCAACAGACCTCTACCAGCAGGAACAGACATGATTAAAGCTGTTTATCAACAGACATGATTAAAGCTGTTTAACAACAGACATGATTAAAGCTGTTTATCAACAGACCTCTAGCAGCAGGAACAGACATGATTAAAGCTGTTTAATAACAGACATGATTAAAGCTGTTTATCAACAGACCTCTAGCAGCAGGAACAGACATGATTAAAGCTGTTTAACAACAGACATGATTAAAGCTGTTTATCAACAGACCTCTAGCAGCAGGAACAGACATGATTAAAGCTGTTTAACAGCAGACATGATTAAAGCTGTTTATCAACAGACCTCTAGCAGCAGGAACAGACATGATTAAAGCTGTTTAACAACAGACCTCTAGCAGCAGGAACAGACATGATTAAAGCTGTTTATCAACAGACCTCTACCAGCAGGAACAGACATGATTAAAGCTGTTTAACAACAGACCTCTACCAGCAGGAACAGACATGATTAAAGCTGTTTAACAACAGACCTCTAGCAGCAGGAACAGACATGATTAAAGCTGTTTAACAACAGACCTCTAGCAGCAGGAACAGACATGATTAAAGCTGTTTATCAACAGACCTCTAGCAGCAGGAACAGACATGATTAAAGCTGTTTATCAACAGACCTCTAGCAGCAGGAACAGACATGATTAAAGCTGTTTATCAACAGACCTCTAGCAGCAGGAACAGACATGATTAAAGCTGTTTAACAACAGACATGATTAAAGCTGTTTAACAACAGACCTCTAGCAGCAGGAACAGACATGATTAAAGCTGTTTAACAACAGACATGATTAAAGCTGTTTAACAACAGACCTCTAGCAGCAGGAACAGACATGATTAAAGCTGTTTATCAACAGACCTCTAGCAGCAGGAACAGACATGATTAAAGCTGTTTATCAACAGACCTCTAGCAGCAGGAACAGACATGATTAAAGCTGTTTAACAACAGACCTCTACCAGCAGGAACAGACATGATTAAAGCTGTTTATCAACAGACATGATTAAAGCTGTTTATCAACAGACATGATTAAAGCTGTTTATCATCAGACCTCTAGCAGCAGGAACAGACATGATTAAAGCTGTTTATCAACAGACCTCTAGCAGCAGGAACAGACATGATTAAAGCTGTTTATCAACAGACCTCTAGCAGCAGGAACAGACATGATTAAAGCTGTTTAACAACAGACCTCTAGCAGCAGGAACAGACATGATTAAAGCTGTTTAACAACAGACCTCTACCAGCAGGAACAGACATGATTAAAGCTGTTTATCAACAGACATGATTAAAGCTGTTTATCAACAGACCTCTGGCAGCAGGAACAGACATGATTAAAGCTGTTTAATAACAGACATGATTAAAGCTGTTTAACAACAGACCTCTAGCAGCAGGAACAGACATGATTAAAGCTGTTTAACAACAGACCTCTAGCAGCAGGAACAGACATGATTAAAGCTGTTTATCAACAGACCTCTAGCAGCAGGAACAGACATGATTAAAGCTGTTTAACAACAGACCTCTACCAGCAGGAACAGACATGATTAAAGCTGTTTATCAACAGACCTCTACCAGCAGGAACAGACATGATTAAAGCTGTTTAACAACAGACATGATTAAAGCTGTTTAACAACAGACCTCTAGCAGCAGGAACAGACATGATTAAAGCTGTTTATCAACAGACCTCTAGCAGCAGGAACAGACATGATTAAAGCTGTTTATCAACAGACCTCTACCAGCAGGAACAGACATGATTAAAGCTGTTTATCAACAGACCTCTACCAGCAGGAACAGACATGATTAAAGCTGTTTAATAACAGACATGATTAAAGCTGTTTAACAACAGACCTCTAGCAGCAGGAACAGACATGATTAAAGCTGTTTATCAACAGACCTCTACCAGCAGGAACAGACATGATTAAAGCTGTTTATCAACAGACCTCTAGCAGCAGGAACAGACATGATTAAAGCTGTTTATCAACAGACCTCTACCAGCAGGAACAGACATGATTAAAGCTGTTTAACAACAGACCTCTACCAGCAGGAACAGACATGATTAAAGCTGTTTAACAACAGACCTCTACCAGCAGGAACAGACATGATTAAAGCTGTTTAATAACAGACATGATTAAAGCTGTTTATCAACAGACCTCTACCAGCAGGAACAGACATGATTAAAGCTGTTTATCAACAGACCTCTAGCAGCAGGAACAGACATGATTAAAGCTGTTTATCAACAGACCTCTACCAGCAGGAACAGACATGATTAAAGCTGTTTAACAACAGACCTCTACCAGCAGGAACAGACATGATTAAAGCTGTTTATCAACAGACCTCTAGCAGCAGGAACAGACATGATTAAAGCTGTTTATCAACAGACCTCTACCAGCAGGAACAGACATGATTAAAGCTGTTTAACAACAGACATGATTAAAGCTGTTTAACAACAGACCTCTAGCAGCAGGAACAGACATGATTAAAGCTGTTTATCAACAGACCTCTAGCAGCAGGAACAGACATGATTAAAGCTGTTTATCAACAGACCTCTAGCAGCAGGAACAGACATGATTAAAGCTGTTTAACAACAGACCTCTACCAGCAGGAACAGACATGATTAAAGCTGTTTATCAACAGACATGATTAAAGCTGTTTATCAACAGACATGATTAAAGCTGTTTATCAACAGACCTCTAGCAGCAGGAACAGACATGATTAAAGCTGTTTATCAACAGACCTCTAGCAGCAGGAACAGACATGATTAAAGCTGTTTATCAACAGACCTCTAGCAGCAGGAACAGACATGATTAAAGCTGTTTAACAACAGACCTCTAGCAGCAGGAACAGACATGATTAAAGCTGTTTAACAACAGACCTCTACCAGCAGGAACAGACATGATTAAAGCTGTTTATCAACAGACATGATTAAAGCTGTTTATCAACAGACCTCTGGCAGCAGGAACAGACATGATTAAAGCTGTTTAATAACAGACATGATTAAAGCTGTTTAACAACAGACCTCTAGCAGCAGGAACAGACATGATTAAAGCTGTTTAACAACAGACCTCTAGCAGCAGGAACAGACATGATTAAAGCTGTTTAATAACAGACATGATTAAAGCTGTTTATCAACAGACCTCTAGCAGCAGGAACAGACATGATTAAAGCTGTTTAACAACAGACCTCTAGCAGCAGGAACAGACATGATTAAAGCTGTTTATCAACAGACCTCTAGCAGCAGGAACAGACATGATTAAAGCTGTTTAACAACAGACCTCTAGCAGCAGGAACAGACATGATTAAAGCTGTTTAACAACAGACATGATTAAAGCTGTTTAACAACAGACCTCTAGCAGCAGGAACAGACATGATTAAAGCTGTTTATCAACAGACCTCTAGCAGCAGGAACAGACATGATTAAAGCTGTTTAACAACAGACCTCTAGCAGCAGGAACAGACATGATTAAAGCTGTTTAACAACAGACCTCTACCAGCAGGAACAGACATGATTAAAGCTGTTTATCAACAGACATGATTAAAGCTGTTTATCAACAGACATGATTAAAGCTGTTTATCAACAGACCTCTAGCAGCAGGAACAGACATGATTAAAGCTGTTTATCAACAGACCTCTAGCAGCAGGAACAGACATGATTAAAGCTGTTTATCAACAGACCTCTAGCAGCAGGAACAGACATGATTAAAGCTGTTTAACAACAGACCTCTAGCAGCAGGAACAGACATGATTAAAGCTGTTTAACAACAGACCTCTACCAGCAGGAACAGACATGATTAAAGCTGTTTATCAACAGACATGATTAAAGCTGTTTATCAACAGACCTCTGGCAGCAGGAACAGACATGATTAAAGCTGTTTAATAACAGACATGATTAAAGCTGTTTAACAACAGACCTCTAGCAGCAGGAACAGACATGATTAAAGCTGTTTAACAACAGACCTCTAGCAGCAGGAACAGACATGATTAAAGCTGTTTAATAACAGACATGATTAAAGCTGTTTATCAACAGACCTCTAGCAGCAGGAACAGACATGATTAAAGCTGTTTAACAACAGACCTCTAGCAGCAGGAACAGACATGATTAAAGCTGTTTATCAACAGACCTCTAGCAGCAGGAACAGACATGATTAAAGCTGTTTAACAACAGACCTCTAGCAGCAGGAACAGACATGATTAAAGCTGTTTAACAACAGACATGATTAAAGCTGTTTAACAACAGACCTCTAGCAGCAGGAACAGACATGATTAAAGCTGTTTATCAACAGACCTCTAGCAGCAGGAACAGACATGATTAAAGCTGTTTAACAACAGACCTCTAGCAGCAGGAACAGACATGATTAAAGCTGTTTAACAACAGACATGATTAAAGCTGTTTAACAACAGACCTCTAGCAGCAGGAACAGACATGATTAAAGCTGTTTATCAACAGACCTCTAGCAGCAGGAACAGACATGATTAAAGCTGTTTATCAACAGACCTCTACCAGCAGGAACAGACATGATTAAAGCTGTTTATCAACAGACCTCTACCAGCAGGAACAGACATGATTAAAGCTGTTTAATAACAGACATGATTAAAGCTGTTTAACAACAGACCTCTAGCAGCAGGAACAGACATGATTAAAGCTGTTTATCAACAGACCTCTACCAGCAGGAACAGACATGATTAAAGCTGTTTATCAACAGACCTCTAGCAGCAGGAACAGACATGATTAAAGCTGTTTATCAACAGACCTCTACCAGCAGGAACAGACATGATTAAAGCTGTTTAACAACAGACCTCTACCAGCAGGAACAGACATGATTAAAGCTGTTTAACAACAGACCTCTACCAGCAGGAACAGACATGATTAAAGCTGTTTATCAACAGACCTCTACCAGCAGGAACAGACATGATTAAAGCTGTTTATCAACAGACCTCTACCAGCAGGAACAGACATGATTAAAGCTGTTTAACAACAGACCTCTACCAGCAGGAACAGACATGATTAAAGCTGTTTATCAACAGACCTCTAGCAGCAGGAACAGACATGATTAAAGCTGTTTATCAACAGACCTCTACCAGCAGGAACAGACATGATTAAAGCTGTTTATCAACAGACCTCTAGCAGCAGGAACAGACATGATTAAAGCTGTTTATCAACAGACCTCTACCAGCAGGAACAGACATGATTAAAGCTGTTTAACAACAGACATGATTAAAGCTGTTTATCAACAGACTTGGTTGTAACAGGAACGAACTACAAAAATCTCTGAAACTGGAAACACTTATCTCCCTCACAAGCTTTAAGCACCAACTGTCAGAGCAGCTCACAGATTAATGCACCTTTACATAGCCCACCTGTACATAGCCCACCTATAATTTAGCCCAAACAACTACCTCTTTCCCAACTGTATGTATTTTACTTATGTATTTATTTTGCTCCTTTGCACCCCATTATTTTTATTTCTACTTTGCACATTCTTCCACTGCAAATCTACCATTCCAGTGTTTTACTTGCTATATTGTATTTACTTTGCCACCATGGCCTTTTTGCCTTTACCTCCCTTATCTCACCTCATTTGCTCACATCGTATATAGACTTGTTTATACTGTATTATTGACTGTATGTTTGTTTTACTCCATGTGTAACTCTGTGTCGTTGTATGTGTCGAACTGCTTTGCTTTATCTTGGCCAGGTCGCAATTGTAAATGAGAACTTGTTCTCAACTAGCCTACCTGGTTAAATAAAGGTGTTCTCAACTGGCCTACCTGGTTAAATAAAGGTGTTCTCAACTAGCCTACCCGGTTAAATAAAGGTGTTCTCAACTGGCCTACCTGGTTAAATAAAGGTGTTCTCAACTTGCCTACCTGGTTAAATAAAGGTGTTCTCAACTGGCCTACCTGGTTAAATAAAGGTGTTCTCAACTAGCCTACCCGGTTAAATAAAGGTGAAATAAAAAACAGACCAAGGAGATGTTTTAACCTTTTCATCAGGGATTTTCCCCCTTTTCCCCCCACTGGCTCTATGCACTGACTGGAACCCCCCCACCCCACACACACACACACACACACACACACACACACACACACACACACACACACACACACACACACACACACACACACACACACACACACACACACACACACACACACACACACACACACACACACACACACACACACACACACACACACACACACACAGCCATTTTGTTTTCCTATAGTTTTATATGTGATGAAAGCCCCCAAAAGGTCAAGTCCTGTTGAAATGGCATTTTGATGGCATTTCTGTGGCCTGTTTAACCTTTACTGAGTGTCAGTTTCCCCCTGGGCTTCATTTGGTCCAATCTAACCCTCCTCCTCCATCTGTCTGGCCCTCCCTCCCTCCTCTCCCTTCCTCCAGTGTTGCACTGTCAGATAACTGACCCCAGATCAGAATCAGCTGGTCGTATGGTAATACCTGTTGTTCTGTGTTGTCAGATAACTGACCCCAGATCAGATTTGTCATTTCAGTTGAGGAGTCTAATGTTACCATGATATTGATTTGTAATTTCAGCTGAGGAGTCTAATGTTACCATGGTATTGATTTGTCATTTAAGTTGAGGAGTCTAATGCTACCATGGTATTGATTTGTCATTTCAGCTGAGGAGTCTGTTACCCTGGTATTGATTTGTCATTTCAGCTGAGGAGTCTGTTACCATGGTATTGATTTGTTATTTCAGCCGAGAAGTCTAATGTTACCCTGGTATTGATTTGTCATTTCAGCTGAGGAGTCTAATGTTACCATGGTATTGATTTGTCATTTCAGTTTAGGAGTCTAATGTTACCCTGGTATTGATTTGTCATTTCAGCTGAGGAGTCTAATGTTACAGTGGTATTGATTTGTCATTTCAGCTGAGGAGTCTGTTACCATGGTATTGATTTGTCATTTCAGCTGAGGAGTCTGTTACCCTGGTATTGATTTGTCATTTCAGCTGAGGAGTATAATGTTACCCTGGTAATGATTTGTCATTTCAGCTGAGGAGTCTAATGTTACCCTGGTATTGATTTGTCATTTCAGCTGAGGAGTCTAATGTTACAGTGGTATTGATTTGTCATTTCAGCTGAGGAGTCTGTTACCATGGTATTGATTTGTCATTTCAGCTGAGGAGTCTGTTACCCTGGTATTGATTTGTCATTTCAGCTGAGGAGTATAATGTTACCCTGGTAATGATTTGTCATTTCAGCTGAGGAGTCTAATGTTACCCTGGTATTGATTTGTCATTTCAGCTGAGGAGTCTGTTACCATGGTATTGATTTGTCATTTCAGCTGAGGAGTCTGTTACCATGGTATTGATTTGTCATTTCAGCGGAGGAGTCTGTTACCCTGGTATTGATTTGTCATTTCAGCTGAGGAGTCTTATGTTACCCTGGTATTGATTTGTCATTTCAGCTAAAGAGTCTAATGTTACCCTGGTATTGATTTGTCATTTCAGCTGAGGAGTCTAATGTTACCATGGTATTGATTTGTCATTTCAGCTGAGGAGTCTGTTACCATGGTATTGATTTGTAATTTCAGCTGAGGAGTCTGTTACCCTGGTATTGATTTGTCATTTCAGCTGAGGAGTCTAATGTTACCGTGGTAATGATTTGTCATTTCAGTTGAGGAGTCTGTTACCCTGGTATTGATTTGTCATTTCAGCTGAGGAGTCTAATGTTACCCTGGTATTGATTTGTCATTTCAGCTGAGGAGTCTGTTACCATGGTATTGATTTGTCATTTCAGCTGAGGAGTCTGTTACCATGGTATTGATTTGTCATTTCAGCTGAGGAGTCTGTTACCATGGTATTGATTTGTCATTTCAGCTGAGGAGTCTAATGTTACCCTGGTATTGATTTGTCATTTCCGTTGAGGAGTCTAATGTTACCCTGGTATTGATTTGTCATTTCAGCTGAGGAGTCTGTTACCCTGGTATTGATTTGTCATTTCAGCTGAGGAGTCTAATGTTACCCTGGTATTGATTTGTCATTTCTTCAGAGGAGTCTAATGTTACCCTGGTATTGATTTGTCATTTCAGCTGAGGAGTCTGTTACCATGGTATTGATTTGTCATTTCAGCTGAGGAGTCTTTTACCATGGTATTGATTTGTCATTTCAGCTGAAGAGTCTGTTACCATGGTATTGATTTGTCATTTCAGCTGAGGAGTCTAATGTTACCCTGGTATTGATTTGTCATTTCAGTTGAGGAGTCTAATGTTACCCTGGTATTGATTTGTCATTTCAGCTGAGGAGTCTAATGTTACCCTGGTATTGATTTGTCATTTCAGCTGAGGAGTCTGTTACCATGGTATTGATTTGTCATTTCAGTTGAGGAGTCTAATGTTACCCTGGTATTGATTTGTCATTTCAGCTGAGGAGTCTAATGTTACCCTGGTATTGATTTGTCATTTCAGCTGAGGATTCTGTTACCATGGTATTGATTTGTCATTTCAGTTGAGGAGTCTAATGTTACCCTGGTATTGATTTGTCATTTCAGCTGAGGAGTCTAATGTTACCCTGGTATTGATTTGTCATTTCAGCTGAGGATTCTGTTACCATGGTATTGATTTGTCATTTCAGTTGAGGAGTCTGTTACCATGGTATTGATTTGTAATTTCAGCTGAGGAGTCTGTTACCCTGGTATTGATTTGTCATTTCAGCTGAGGAGTCTAATGTTACCCTGGTATTGATTTGTCATTTCAGCTGAGGAGTCTGTTACCCTGGTATTGATTTGTCATTTCAGTTGAGGAGTCTGTTACCATGGTATTGATTTGTCATTTCAGCCGAGGAGTCTAATGTTACCCTAGTATTGATTTGTCATTTCAGCTGAGGAGTCTAATGTTACCATGGTATTGATTTGTCATTTCAGCTGAGGAGTCTAATGTTACCCTGGTATTGATTTGTCATTTCAGCTGAGGAGTCTAATGTTACCATGGTATTGATTTGTCATTTCAGCTGAGGAGTCTGTTACCATGGTATTGATTTGTCATTTCAGCTGAGGAGTCTGTTACCATGGTATTGATTTGTCATTTCAGCTGAGGAGTCTGTTACCCTGGTATTGATTTGTCATTTCAGCTGAGGAGTCTAATGTTACCCTGGTAATGATTTGTCATTTCAGTTGAGGAGTCTGTTACCCTGGTATTGATTTGTCATTTCAGTTGAGGAGTCTGTTACCCTGGTATTGATTTGTCATTTCAACTGAGGAGTCTAATGTTACCCTGGTATTGATTTGTCATTTCAGCTGAGGAGTCTGTTACCATGGTATTGATTTGTCATTTCAGCTGAGGAGTCTGTTACCCTGGTATTGATTTGTCATTTCAGCTGAGGAGTCTAATGTTACCCTGGTATTGATTTGTCATTTCAGCTGAGGAGTCTGTTACCATGGTATTGATTTGTCATTTCAGCTGAGGAGTCTTTTACCATGGTATTGATTTGTCATTTCAGCTGAGGAGTCTGTTACCATGGTATTGATTTGTCATTTCAGCTGAGGAGTCTAATGTTACCCTGGTATTGATTTGTCATTTCAGTTGAGGAGTCTAATGTTACCCTGGTATTGATTTGTCATTTCAGCTGAGGAGTCTAATGTTACCCTGGTATTGATTTGTCATTTCAGCTGAGGAGTCTGTTACCATGGTATTGATTTGTCATTTCAGCTGAGGAGTCTTTTACCATGGTATTGATTTGTCATTTCAGCTGAAGAGTCTGTTACCATGGTATTGATTTGTCATTTCAGCTGAGGAGTCTAATGTTACCCTGGTATTGATTTGTCATTTCAGTTGAGGAGTCTAATGTTACCCTGGTATTGATTTGTCATTTCAGCTGAGGAGTCTAATGTTACCCTGGTATTGATTTGTCATTTCAGCTGAGGAGTCTGTTACCATGGTATTGATTTGTCATTTCAGTTGAGGAGTCTAATGTTACCCTGGTATTGATTTGTCATTTCAGCTGAGGAGTCTAATGTTACCATGGTATTGATTTGTCATTTCAGTTTAGGAGTCTAATGTTACCCTGGTATTGATTTGTCATTTCAGCTGAGGAGTCTAATGTTACAGTGGTATTGATTTGTCATTTCAGTTGAGGAGTCTGTTACCATGGTATTGATTTGTCATTTCAGCTGAGGAGTCTAATGTTACCCTGGAATTGATTTGTCATTTCAGCTGAGGAGTCTAATGTTACCCTGGTATTGATTTGTCATTTCAGCTGAGGAGTCTAATGTTACCCTGGTATTGATTTGTCATTTCAGCTGAGGAGTCTAATGTTACCCTGGTATTGATTTGTCATTTCAGCTGAGGAGTCTAATGTTACTCTGGTATTGATTTGTCATTTCAGCTGAGGAGTCTAATGTTACCATGGTATTGATTTGTCATTTCAGCTGAGGAGTCTGTTACCATGGTATTGATTTGTCATATCAGCTGAGGAGTCTGTTACCATGGTATTGATTTGTCATTTCAGCTGAGGAGTCTAATGTTACCCTGGTATTGATTTGTCATTTCAGTTGAGGAGTCTAATGTTACCCTGGTATTGATTTGAACCAGAACCATTGTGAGAATCCCAGCTGATAAAGCTTCATGAAAATGAATCAGAACCATTAAGAGAAAGAGTTCTACCACGTGTCTCTGAAGACCAAAGCAGTTCCACTTACATTGAACTAGACCAACATTAAAGGATGTAACTAAATGTAACTAGACCAACATTAAAGGATGTAACTAAATGTAATTAGACCAACATTAAAGGATGTAACTAAATGTAACTAGACCAAAATTAAAGGATGTAACTAAATGTAACTAGACCAACATTAAGGGATGTAACTAAATGTAACTAGACCAAAATTAAAGGATGTAACTAAATGTAACTAGACCAACATTAAAGGATGTAACTAAATGTAACTAGACCAACATTAAAGGATGTAACTAAATGTAACTAGACCAATGTTAAAGGATGTAACTAAATGTAACTAGACCAACAATAAAGGATGTAACTAAATGTAACTAGACCAACATTAAATGTAACTAAATGTAACTAGACCAACATTAAAGGATGTAACTAAATGTAACTAGACCAACATTAAAGGATGTAACTAAATGTAACTAGACCAACATTAAAGGATACAACCTAATGTAACTAGACCAAAATTAAAGGATGTGAATAAATGTAACTAGACCAACATTAAAGGATATAACTAAATGTAACTAGACCAGCATTAAAGGATGTAACTAAATGTAACTAGACCAGCATTAAAGGATGTAACTAAATGTAACTAGACCAACATTAAAGGATGTGACTAAATGTAACTAGACCAGCATTAAAGGATATAACTAAATGTAACTAGACCAACATTAAAGGATGTAACTAAATGTAACTAGACAAACATTAAAGGATGTAACTAAATGTAACTAGACCAACATTAAAGGACGATAACCTAATGTAAGTCACTCTTCTCACGTAGAAAACACCTGAGTTGAAATTGCAGGAACATGTTGCTAGTGGGTCGATGTTCTGCAAGGAACTGATTAAATTAGTAGAGTACAGTAGAGTACAGTGTCTTAAAACCCTGACAACCTGAGATAGAAGGCCTGATAACAGAGAAGCATTAGGAAGGTAAATTGTTTAAAACACTGACATTAACCTGAGATAGAAGCCTGATTACAGAGAAGCATTAGGAAGGTATAACTCTTAGAGGAATGTATGGATCTACTGTTCCATGTTCCGTGTTCCGTGTTCCATAGCCGGAATGTGATTTAGAACAGAGACCTTGGTCTGTAATTCCACAACTAAAATCTCCTGTCACTCAGTCGCCTGCTTGTTCACAGCCAGACAGGCCTGACGTTTTTCAGCCAATAAACCAGTCAAGAGGATGTTGGCCTCTCAATTAGTCTCTCCCTGCCTGTTTTTCTGTCTCCCCATCCCTCCCCACTGTCTCCCCATCCCTCCCCACTGTCTCTGAGCCCTGCCACCCAGTCTCCCCACCGTCTCTCCCCCCTGTTTTTCTGTCTCCCCATTCCTCCCCACTGTCTCCCGATCCCTCCCCACTGTCTCCCCATCCCTCCCCACTGTCTCTGAGCCCTGCCTCCCAGTCTCCCCACCGTCTCTCCCCCCTGTTTTTCTGTCTCCCCATTCCTCCCCACTGTCTCCCGATCCCTCCCCACTGTCTCCCCATCCCTCCCCACTGTCTCTGAGCCCTGCCTCCCAGTCTCCACACCGTCTCTCCCCCCTGTTTTTCTGTCTCCCCATTCCTCCCCATTGTCTCCCGATCCCTCCCCACTGCCTCCCCATCCCTCCCCACTGTCTCTGAGCCCTGCCTCCCAGTCTCCACACCGTCTCTCCCCCCTGTTTTTCTGTCTCCCCATCCCTCCCCACTGTCTCCCCATCCCTCCCCACTGTCTCTGAGCCCTGCCTCCCAGTCTCCACACCGTCTCACCCCCCTGTTTTTCTGTCTCCCCATCCCTCCCCACTGTCTCCCCATCCCTCCCCACTGTCTCTGAGCCCTGCCTCCCAGTCATTCTATCAGCTGACATTCTTTCATATTACATTCTATCAGCCGACATTCTTTTATATTACATTCTATCAGCTGACATTCTTTTATATTACATTCTATCAGCCGACATTCTTTTATATTACATTCTATCAGCTGACATTCTTTTATATTACATTCTATCAGCTGACATTCTTTTATATTACATTCTATCAGCTGACATTCTTTTATATTACATTCTATCAGCTGACATTCTTATATATTACATTCTATCAGCTGACATTCTTTTATATTACATTCTATCAGCTGACATTCTTTTATATTACATTCTATCAGCTGACATTCTTTTATATTACATTCTATCAGCTGACATTCTTTTATATTACATTCTATCAGCTGACATTCTTTTAGATTACATTCTATCAGCTGACATTCTTTTATATTACATTCTATCAGCTGACATTCTTTTATATTACATTCTATAGGCTGACATTCTTATATATTACATTCTATCAGCTGACATTATTTTATATTACATTCTATCAGCTGACATTCTTTTATATTACATTCTATCAGCTGACATTCTTATATATTGCATTCTATCAGCTGACATTCTTTTATATTACATTCTATAGGCTGACATTCTTTTATATTACATTCTATAGGCTGACATTCTTTTATATTACATTCTATAGGCTGACATTATTTTATATTACATTCTATCAGCTGTCATTCTTTTATATTACATTCTATCAGCTGACATTCTTTTATATTACATTCTATCAGCTGACATTCTTTTATATTACATTCTATCAGCTGACATTCTTTTATATTACATTCTATCAGCTGACATTCTTTAATATTACATTCTATCAGCTGACATTCTTTTATATTACATTCTATCAGCTGACATTCTTTTATATTACATTATATCAGCTGACATTCTTTTATATTACATTCTATCAGCTGACATTCTTATATATTGCATTCTATCAGCTGACATTCTTTTATATTACATTCTATAGGCTGACATTCTTATATATTACATTCTATCAGCTGACATTCTTTTATATTACATTCTATCAGCTGACATTCTTTTATATTACATTCTATCAGCTGACATTCTTATATATTGCATTCTATCAGCTGACATTCTTTTATATTACATTCTATCAGCTGACATTCTTATATATTACATTCTATCAGCTGACATTCTTATATATTGCTTTCTATCAGCTGACATTCTTTTATATTACATTCTATCAGCCAACATTCTTTTAGATTAGTGTCACGGTCGTCGTAAGGAGGAGACCAAGGGGCAGCGTGGTATGCGTACATTCTCTTTTGTTATACGAATGAACACAGAACAATCTAACAAAAACAACAAAACGAATGTGAAGCTATATAAACGAGTGCTGAAAGGCAACTACACATAGACAAGAACCCACCAAAACAAAAAAGGAAAAATGGCAACCTAAATAGGATCCCCAATCAGAGACAACGATAAACAGCTGCCTCTGATTGGGAACCAACTCAGGCCACCATAGACATACAAAATACCTAGAACTCAGCTGACATTCTTTTATATTACATTCTATCAGCTGACATTCTTTTAAATTACATTCTATCAGCTGACATTCTTTTATATTACATTCTATCAGCTGACATTCTTTTAAATTACATTCTATCAGCTGACATTCTTTTATATTACGTTCTATCAGCTGACATTCTTTTATATTACATTCTATCAGCTGACATTCTTTTAAATTACATTCTATCAGCTGACATTCTTTTATATTACATTCTATCAGCTGACATTCTTTTATATTACATTCTATCAGCTGACATTCTTTTATATTACATTCTATCAGCTGACATTTTTTTATATTACATTCTATCAGCTGACATTCTTTTATATTACATTCTATCAGCTGACATTCTTATATATTACATTCTATCAGCTGACATTCTTTTATATTACATTCTATCAGCTGACATTCTTTTATATTACATTCTATCAGCTGACATTCTTTTATATTACATTCTATCAGCTGACATTCTTATATATTACATTCTATCAGCTGACATTCTTTTATATTACATTCTATCAGCTGACATTCTTTTATATTACATTCTATCAGCTGACATTCTTTTATATTACATTCTATCAGCTGACATTCTTATATATTGCATTCTATCAGCTGACATTCTTTTATATTACATTCTATCAGCTGACATTCTTTTATATTACATTCTATCAGCTGACATTCTTTTATATTACATTCTATCAGCTGACATTCTTTTATATTACATTCTATCAGCTGACATTCTTATATATTGCATTCTATCAGCTGACATTCTTTTATATTACATTCTATCAGCTGACATTCTTTTATATTACATTCTATCAGCTGACATTCTTTTATATTACATTCTATCAGCTGACATTCTTTTATATTACATTCTATCAGCTGACATTCTTTTATATTACGTTCTATCAGCTGACATTCTTTTATATTACATTCTATCAGCTGACATTCTTATATATTGCATTCTATCAGCTGACATTCTTTTATATTACATTCTATCAGCTGACATTCTTTTATATTACATTCTATCAGCTGACATTCTTTTATATTACATTCTATCAGCTGACATTCTTTTATATTACATTCTATCAGCTGACATTCTTTTATATTACGTTCTATCAGCTGACATTCTTTTATATTACATTCTATCAGCTGACATTCTTTTATATTACATTCTATCAGCTGACATTCTTATATATTGCATTCTATCAGCTGACATTCTTTAATATTACATTCTATCAGCTGACATTTTTTTATATTACATTCTATCAGCTGACATTCTTTTATATTACATTCTATAGGCTGACATTCTTTTATATTACATTCTATCAGCTGACATTCTTATATATTGCATTCTATCAGCTGACATTCTTTTATATTACATTCTATCAGCTGACATTCTTATATATTGCATTCTATCAGCTGACATTCTTTTATATTACATTCTATAGGCTGACATTCTTATATATTACATTCTATCAGCTGACATTCTTTTATATTACATTCTATCAGCTGACATTCTTTTATATTACATTCTATCAGCTGACATTCTTATATATTGCATTCTATCAGCTGACATTCTTTTATATTACATTCTATCAGCTGACATTCTTATATATTACATTCTATCAGCTGACATTCTTATATATTGCTTTCTATCAGCTGACATTCTTTTATATTACATTCTATCAGCTGACATTCTTTTAGATTAGTGTCACGGTCGTCGTAAGGAGGAGACCAAGGGGCAGCGTGGTATGCGTACATTCTCTTTTGTTATACGAATGAACACAGAACAATCTAACAAAAACAACAAAACGAATGTGAAGCTATATAAAAGAGTGCTGAAAGGCAACTACACATAGACAAGAACCCACCAAAACAAAAAAGGAAAAAGGGCAACCTAAATAGGATCCCCAATCAGAGACAACGATAAACAGCTGCCTCTGATTGGGAACCAACTCAGGCCACCATAGACATACAAAATACCTAGAACTCAGCTGACATTCTTTTATATTACATTCTATCAGCTGACATTCTTTTAAATTACATTCTATCAGCTGACATTCTTTTATATTACATTCTATCAGCTGACATTCTTTTAAATTACATTCTATCAGCTGACATTCTTTTATATTACGTTCTATCAGCTGACATTCTTTTATATTACATTCTATCAGCTGACATTCTTTTATATTACATTCTATCAGCTGACATTCTTTTATATTACATTCTATCAGCTGACATTCTTATATATTACATTCTATCAGCTGACATTCTTTTATATTACATTCTATCAGCTGACATTCTTTTATATTACATTCTATCAGCTGACATTCTTTTATATTACATTCTATCAGCTGACATTCTTATATATTGCATTCTATCAGCTGACATTCTTTTATATTACATTCTATCAGCTGACATTCTTTTATATTACATTCTATCAGCTGACATTCTTTTATATTACATTCTATCAGCTGACATTCTTTTATATTACATTCTATCAGCTGACATTCTTATATATTGCATTCTATCAGCTGACATTCTTTTATATTACATTCTATCAGCTGACATTCTTTTATATTACATTCTATCAGCTGACATTCTTTTATATTACATTCTATCAGCTGACATTCTTTTATATTACATTCTATCAGCTGACATTCTTTTATATTACGTTCTATCAGCTGACATTCTTTTATATTACATTCTATCAGCTGACATTCTTATATATTGCATTCTATCAGCTGACATTCTTTTATATTACATTCTATCAGCTGACATTCTTTTATATTACATTCTATCAGCTGACATTCTTTTATATTACATTCTATCAGCTGACATTCTTTTATATTACATTCTATCAGCTGACATTCTTTTATATTACGTTCTATCAGCTGACATTCTTTTATATTACATTCTATCAGCTGACATTCTTTTATATTACATTCTATCAGCTGACATTCTTATATATTGCATTCTATCAGCTGACATTCTTTAATATTACATTCTATCAGCTGACATTTTTTTATATTACATTCTATCAGCTGACATTCTTTTATATTACATTCTATAGGCTGACATTCTTTTATATTACATTCTATCAGCTGACATTCTTATATATTGCATTCTATCAGCTGACATTCTTTTATATTACATTCTATCAGCTGACATTCTTATATATTGCATTCTATCAGCTGACATTCTTTTATATTACATTCTATAGGCTGACATTCTTATATATTACATTCTATCAGCTGACATTCTTTTATATTACATTCTATCAGCTGACATTCTTTTATATTACATTATATCAGCTGACATTCTTATATATTGCATTCTATCAGCTGACATTCTTATATATTGCTTTCTATCAGCTGACATTCTTTTATATTACATTCTATCAGCTGACATTATTTTATATTACATTCTATCAGCTGACATTATTTTATATTACATTCTATCAGCTGACATTCTTTTATATTACATTCTATCAGCTGACATTCTTTAATATTACATTCTATCAGCTGACATTCTTTTATATTACATTCTATCAGCTGACATTCTTTTATATTACATTCTATCAGCTGACATTCTTATATATTGCATTCTATCAGCTGACATTCTTTTATATTACATTCTATCAGCTGACATTCTTTAATATTACAATCTATCAGCTGACATTCTTTTATATTACATTCTATCAGCTGACATTCTTTTAAATTACATTCTATCAGCTGACATTCTTTTATATTACATTCTATCAGCTGTCATTCTTTTAAATTACATTCTATCAGCTGACATTCTTTTATATTACATTCTATCAGCTGACATTCTTTTAAATTACATTCTATCAGCTGACATTTTTTTATATTACATTCTATCAGCTGACATTCTTTTAAATTACATTATATCAGCTGTCATTCTTTTATATTACATTCTATCAGCTGACATTCTTTTATATTACATTCTATCAGCTGACATTCTTTTAGATTACATTCTATCAGCTGACATTTTTTTATATTACATTCTATCAGCTGACATTCTTTTATATTACATTCTATCAGCTGACATTCTTATATATTGCATTCTATCAGCTGACATTCTTTTATATTACATTCTATCAGCTGACATTCTTTTATATTACATTCTATCAGCTGACATTCTTATATATTGCATTCTATCAGCTGACATTCTTTTATATTACATTCTATCAGCTGACATTCTTATATATTGCATTCTATCAGCTGACATTCTTTTATATTACATTCTATAGGCTGACATTCTTATATATTACATTCTATCAGCTGACATTCTTTTATATTACATTCTATCAGCTGACATTCTTTTATATTACATTCTATCAGCTGACATTCTTATATATTGCATTCTATCAGCTGACATTCTTATATATTGCTTTCTATCAGCTGACATTCTTTTATATTACATTCTATCAGCTGACATTCTTTTAGATTAGTGTCACGGTCGTCGTAAGGAGGAGACCAAGGGGCAGCGTGGTATGCGTACATTCTCTTTTGTTATACGAATGAACACAGAACAATCTCACAAAAACAACAAAACGAATGTGAAGCAATATAAACGAGTGCTGAAAGGCAACTACACATAGACAAGAACCCACCAAAACAAAAAAGGAAAAATGACAACCTAAATAGGATCCCCAATCAGAGACAACGATAAACAGCTGCCTCTGATTGGGAACCAATTCAGGCCACCATAGACATACAAAATACCTAGAACTCAGCTGACATTCTTTTATATTACATTCTATCAGCTGACATTCTTTTAAATTACATTCTATCAGCTGACATTCTTATATATTACATTCTATCAGCTGACATTCTTTTAAATTACATTCTATCAGCTGACATTCTTTTATATTACATTCTATCAGCTGACATTCTTTTATATTACATTCTATCAGCTGACATTCTTTTAAATTACATTCTATCAGCTGACATTCTTTTATATTACATTCTATCAGCTGACATTCTTTTATATTACATTCTATCAGCTGACATTCTTATATATTGCATTCTATCAGCTGACATTCTTATATATTGCATTCTATCAGCTGACATTCTTATATATTGCATTCTATCAGCTGACATTCTTTTATATTACATTCTATCAGCTGACATTCTTATATATTGCATTCTATCAGCTGACATTCTTATATATTACATTCTATCAGCTGACATTCTTTTATATTACATTCTATCAGCTGACATTCTTTTAGATTACATTCTATCAGCTGACATTCTTTTATATTACATTCTATCAGCTGACATTCTTTTATATTACATTCTATCAGCTGACATTCTTTTATATTACATTCTATCAGCTGACATTATTTTATCTTACGTTTTATCAGCTGACATTCTTTTAGATTACATTCTATCAGCTGACATTCTTTTATATTACATTCTATCAGCTGACATTCTTTTATATTTCATTCTATCAGCTGACATTCTTTTATATTTCATTCTATCAGCTGACATTATTTTATATTACATTCTATCAGCTGACATTCTTTTATATTACATTCTATCAGCTGACATTATTTTATCTTACGTTTTATCAGCTGACAATCTTTTAGATTACATTCTATCAGCTGACATTCTTTTATATTACATTCTATCAGCTGACATTCTTTTATATTTCATTCTATCAGCTGACATTCTTTTATATTTCATTCTATCAGCTGACATTCTTTTATATTACATTCTATCAGCTGACATTCTTTTATATTTCATTCTATCAGCTGACATTCTTTTAGATTACATTCTATCAGCTGACATTCTTTTATATTACATTCTATCAGCTGACATTCTTTTATATTACATTCTATCAGCTGACATTATTTTATCTTACGTTTTATCAGCTGACATTCTTTTAGATTACATTCTATCAGCTGACATTCTTTTATATTACATTCTATCAGCTGACATTCTTTTATATTTCATTCTATCAGCTGACATTCTTTTATATTTCATTCTATCAGCTGACATTCTTTTATATTACATTCTATCAGCTGACATTCTTTTATATTTCATTCTATCAGCTGACATTCTTTTAGATTACATTCTATCAGCTGACATTCTTTTATATTACATTCTATCAGCTGACATTCTTTTATATTACATTCTATCAGCTGACATTCTTTTATATTACATTCTATCAGCTGACATTCTTTTATATTACATTCTATCAGCTGACATTCTTATATATTGCATTCTATCAGCTGACATTCTTTTATATTACATTCTATCAGCTGACATTCTTATATATTGCATTCTATCAGCTGACATTCTTTTATATTACATTCTATAGGCTGACATTCTTATATATTACATTCTATCAGCTGACGTTCTTTTATATTACATTCTATCAGCTGACATTCTTTTATATTACATTCTATCAGCTGACATTCTTATATATTGCATTCTATCAGCTGACATTCTTATATATTGCTTTCTATCAGCTGACATTCTTTTATATTACATTCTATCAGCTGACATTCTTTTAGATTAGTGTCACGGTCGTCGTAAGGAGGAGACCAAGGGGCAGCGTGGTATGCGTACATTCTCTTTTGTTATACGAATGAACACAGAACAATCTAACAAAAACAACAAAACGAATGTGAAGCTATATAAACGAGTGCTGAAAGGCAACTACACATAGACAAGAACCCACCAAAACAAAAAAGGAAAAATGGCAACCTAAATAGGATCCCCAATCAGAGACAACGATAAACAGCTGCCTCTGATTGGGAACCAATTCAGGCCACCATAGACATACAAAATACCTAGAACTCAGCTGACATTCTTTTATATTACATTCTATCAGCTGACATTCTTTTAAATTACATTCTATCAGCTGACATTCTTATATATTACATTCTATCAGCTGACATTCTTTTAAATTACATTCTATCAGCTGACATTCTTTTATATTACATTCTATCAGCTGACATTCTTTTATATTACATTCTATCAGCTGACATTCTTTTAAATTACATTCTATCAGCTGACATTCTTTTATATTACATTCTATCAGCTGACATTCTTTTAAATTACATTCTATCAGCTGACATTCTTTTATATTACATTCTATCAGCTGACATTCTTTTATATTACGTTCTATCAGCTGACATTCTTTTATATTACATTCTATCAGCTGACATTCTTATATATTGCATTCTATCAGCTGACATTCTTATATATTGCATTCTATCAGCTGACATTCTTATATATTGCATTCTATCAGCTGACATTCTTATATATTACATTCTATCAGCTGACATTCTTTTATATTACATTCTATCAGCTGACATTCTTATATATTGCATTCTATCAGCTGACATTCTTATATATTGCATTCTATCAGCTGACATTCTTATATATTGCATTCTATCAGCTGACATTCTTTTATATTACATTCTATCAGCTGACATTCTTTTATATTACATTCTATCAGCTGACATTCTTTTAGATTACATTCTATCAGCTGACATTCTTTTATATTACATTCTATCAGCTGACATTCTTTTATATTACATTCTATCAGCTGACATTCTTTTATATTACATTCTATCAGCTGACATTATTTTATCTTACGTTTTATCAGCTGACATTCTTTTAGATTACATTCTATCAGCTGACATTCTTTTATATTACATTCTATCAGCTGACATTCTTTTATATTTCATTCTATCAGCTGACATTCTTTTATATTTCATTCTATCAGCTGACATTCTTTTATATTACATTCTATCAGCTGACATTCTTTTATATTACATTCTATCAGCTGACATTATTTTATCTTACGTTTTATCAGCTGACATTCTTTTAGATTACATTCTATCAGCTGACATTCTTTTATATTACATTCTATCAGCTGACATTCTTTTATATTTCATTCTATCAGCTGACATTCTTTTATATTTCATTCTATCAGCTGACATTCTTTTATATTACATTCTATCAGCTGACATTCTTTTATATTTCATTCTATCAGCTGACATTCTTTTAGATTACATTCTATCAGCTGACATTCTTTTATATTACATTCTATCAGCTGACATTCTTTTATATTACATTCTATCAGCTGACATTATTTTATCTTACGTTTTATCAGCTGACATTCTTTTAGATTACATTCTATCAGCTGACATTCTTTTATATTACATTCTATCAGCTGACATTCTTTTATATTTCATTCTATCAGCTGACATTCTTTTATATTTCATTCTATCAGCTGACATTCTTTTATATTACATTCTATCAGCTGACATTCTTTTATATTTCATTCTATCAGCTGACATTCTTTTATATTACATTCTATCAGCTGACATTCTTTTAAATTACATTCTATCAGCTGTTCTATTACGTTCTATCAACATTATTTTTACCCCTCTCTACTATTGATTAACCCTCATGCTGTGTTCCAGTTGAATTGGACCGATTTACAAGTTTTCTCTCTGAAAAATGTAACTAATTTAATCTGACTGTCCTAAGGTTCCACAACTTTGTCCACAAAGGGCATCTGAACACACAAAATACATTTGGATGATTTTCCTAACATTTTGGGGGTTTTATTTACCTTTTGCATACCTGTGGTGTTTCCGGACAAAAATGACCAGTAATTAGAAATGAATGAGTGAGACAGCAATTAATGTATAAAATTGAGTTCAGGCACATGCCCATTATTAATCAGATGGACACACGTCCTCACCTAGACTCCCACATGCATGTGTGTGAGCACACACACACACACACACACAC